>NC_044269.1:1500000-1608399 GCF_003957555.1 Calypte anna
TTTGCATCACTTTTAGATTTTGCAGGGAAAACACCATTTTTTGCAGCTTTCTCTGTCCTGGAGTTATTTCTAGGAGTTAATTCGAGCTCAGGTGTGCTGAGAGAGTGGGGAAAAAATAATCTGGGAAATACCACCTTTTTTAAAAAAAAAAGATACAAGCCCACAATTAAAAAAAGCATTTTAATTGAATTTCAGATAATGAGGATTTTCTGGGGTATGGGGAAGGACATGGCCAGACTGAATTACTCTGTGCTCAGTTTAGCTGATTTACCAATGCAAACAGGTGTCAAAAAAGCTCCCAACAAACCCCAAATCTTGAGGTTTTTCCTATGAACTCAGGAACTAAACACCTATTTTTTTGGAAGGGTTGCTGGAAGCCTTTGATGAAGCTGAATATCTCTTGTGAGGGAGCAGCCCCCATTGAACAGCCCCGTGCAGAAATTCCTAGCAGTGTGTTTTGCAAGAAATTCAGGATAAAAAAAGTACCTTATGCTCTGGGGTTTTCTGATGAGTTAAAAGTATGGCAGCAAATGATTTTGCAGAATAAAGGCATGGAATAGCTCTGGGCTGAGGGAGTTGAACCAGGCATGTACCAGGCAGGCAGTGCTGAGCCTCACCAGGCTGCTGGTGGCTTGGGGAGATGGAAAAATGGGCATTTTATAAAAGTCGGATCAAAGAGTGAGTTGTTGAACTTTGCTCTTAGCCAGTGTCTTTGCTTTGGTCTTAGGCTATGTCTGTGCTTTGCTACAGGCAATGGAACTTTGTTTGGGAATCCTGGGGTTCATTTTAACCAGGTTCCTTGGATGAATTTTAACCAGCATCCTGTGTTTGATTTCAGTCAACATCCTGGGTTTGATTCTGGCATCCATCAGTCTCAGCCATCACCTTCCCTTTGCTCCTTGGGCTGGTCTTAGCCAGCATACTTGATGTGACCTTCACAGGCATCCCTGGGTTGTGTTTAGATTCGGTTTGATCCCAGCAGCCTTGAGCAAATCCCCCCAACATTTGTGCTCTGCTCCTCAACCACCATCCCTGATGGGATTTTTAGGTCATGTCCTTGGTTCAGTTCTACAGAGCATCTTGGCTTCAACCTTAACCAGCATCTTCAGTTTGAATTTATTGTCAATCCTTGGTTCATATCCCAATCAGCATCCTTGGTTTGATCCTGTCCAGGATACTTGGGTTGGTGCTCTCCAGAAATCCTAGTTTGATCCTGGACAGCAACTTTGGAGGTCCCTTCTCCAGCATTTCTGGCTTGATCCTGCCTAGACTCCTTGGTTTAGTCTTGGTCACCATCACTGGATTGATCCTCACCAGCATCTTGGATAGGTTGCATTCCCGATCTGATCCTAGCCAGCATCCTTGGTATCCTTGGTTTGCTCCTCCCCAGCATTCCTGGCCTGATCCTGACCATCATCCTTGGATTGGACCTGGTTCAGCGTCCTTGGGTAGGTCTTCCCTAGCATCCTTGGATGGGTCTTCTTCAACATCCTTGGGTTGGTTCTCTCCAGCATCCTTGGATTGGTTCTCTCCAGAATTCCTAGTTTGCTTGTGGCCATCATCTGTGCTTTGGTCCTCTCCATCACCCCTGGTTTAACCCAAGGTGGTGATTTTAAACCTTGTTTTGCTCTGTGCCACTATCCTGCTGTGTAAATTCACACCATTTCCAGCCTCTCTCTGTAAATACATAACATAAATCTAAATCCATATGAATTTATTCCTGAGGGCTGCCCAAGAAACTCCGTCAACACCTGGAATGACTTGAACTGAGGTATTTTTTTGGCCCATTCCATTTTGTCCTTTCGCTGACAAAACACTTTGCTGAGCATGTTCTTTTGTTAGCTGCTGCTAATTATTTTAATTTTGCTGTGATTCAGCCACCCCAGACTCTGTTTTCTTCCCTGCCTGGAACCTGGAATTCCTCCTTTTGAGGTGTGTGTGGGGGGATGACCATGCATATCTGGGCTTGTCCGGCAGAATTCTCTCTGGGAAGGAGCAGGCGCGCAAGGCCGGCAGGGAAATGATTTTGCGCGGGTTGGTGCAGGGTGGGAGCTACCCTCAGCACAACAAAACCTTTGCTCTTCCTGGGCAGCAGCTGAGTGCTTGGTTTGTCTGGAATGCAATAATAATTTTCACCCTGGAAAAAAAGAATACTTAAAAAATAATAGGAAGGATCAGCATGGGTGACTTGGTAAGCCAAAAACCTGATTTTCCATGCTCAAATTCCTTATTTACAGTTTTTGCTCCCACTGCAGAAGAAAAAAAAAAATCACCCCCAAATCTGGGAGCATCAGGGTGAGACCTGGGAGGTCAGCGAGCAAAATCTGTCTGGGTTGTGCTCCAAGGGCTGCTGTGCACATGTGGGTGTTTGCGTGTTGGGATGTGCATAACTGCATTAGCAAGTTTCCATGTGTGTTTTTCTGCTTGTCAGTGTGTGTTTGTATGTTTGCACGTGTGTTTTCCTGTGCTTTTCCATTTTCATGACTGTGCATTTGCTTGTGTGTATCAGCACGTTGGCACGTGCAGGTTCATGTGTGCATGTGTGCGTGTTCATGTTTGCATGTTCATGTTTGCAGTTGCATTTGCCTGTTTGCATGCAGGTTTGCATGTTTGCTCGTGCATGTGCACATTTGTGTGTGTCTGTGGTTGCCTGTGTGTATTTGGATGTGCACCTACATTTGCAAGTTTGCTTGTTTATGCTTGCAGGTGAATTTGCATTTGCATTTGTTCATGTTTGTGCGTGCACATGCAAGTTTGCAAGTCTGTGTTTGCACAGGTGCCTGCAGAGATGTTTGCTGCCATTCCAACCCATTCATATGTGCAAAAAGACTTGGAGCAAAATCCACCAGGTTTTTTTTTTTGCAGGCAGGACTCCTGGCGAGCAGCACATGGGGATGTCTCTCCCCCTCGATGAGCTCTCCTGATTTACACCCTCCATAACTTTCTTGCCTTTCCATTATCCCTAACCCACAGACTCCAGGAAGTTTAATTTCTTCTGCCTGATAATCACCATTAAACAGAAATTGTCGTTTTCTGTGTAAACACGTCATTAGCGGCGCTGGTTTCTGCAGGGTCCCGATGTCATTTTTATGAAAATGAACCATTTTTTCGGCTCCTTGCCGTGGCCGCCGATGAAGGGCCACGGTCAAACCCGTTGGGTTGGCCACAGCTAATTGCACCTGCGGTTGATTGGGGCAATTAGGGAAATCCTGGCTTTGCCTGCAGAAGAATTTGCATTTTCCCTCTTTCCTCTGGGTCCCACTTCCCTCCCTGGCCTTCTGGCTCAGCCTGAGCAGCCCAACCTAAAAAGAAGATTTTTAGGAATAAACCATCATTAATTATATATTATTCCCATCATCTCATGTATAATATGATTTGTGGCAATAATGGATAATAAATAACTTCTTGTTCCTATAGATTATGATAGATAATGTATAATCTAGGGGGTTAATATCTAATATATTATTGGAATGATTTGATATATATGATTGCCATTTAGTATGATTAATATAATAAATAGTACATTGTTATAGGACATATGTACACCCCTGAATATGTTTGTAGAATATAGAATACATAATATTATAGAATGCATAATAGAATACATAATAGATGTTATATACTGCAATTTGGTGACAGTATGGCTGCTCCCTCTCTCTCCACCCTACCCAGACCTTGATTTTTGGACTGCATTACTGAAAAAAAAACAAACCCAAATTAATTCAGAATATACCCTCTACCCCATAGACCCCTTTGCGGTGCTTGTTTTGCCTTCCGAGTTTCCCTATCCCATCCAACGTGGAAAATCCAATTTTCCAACATGGGGGAGCAACATATCTCCCAAATCCACCGTTTTTGCCCCCAAATCAGTAGCAGCTCATCTCCTCACCCCAGGCCCTTGCCCAGAGAGATCATTTCACATCCCGCAGCTGCTGGGCTCCTGTTTGCACAAACACACGAGGGGACAGTGAGGGGTTGTGGGGCCACAGCAAACCCTCTGCCAGCCCAGCCCAACCCAACCTTTTTTTACCCAAACTGCTCAGACGAGCTTTCTTTTGCCTTGCTTTTATTTGATTTCCTTTTTAATTTTTTTAATTATTATTTTATTGTTATTGCTTTTCCTTCCTTTTCTTACTTGGCTGTTTCTTGTTTTCTTTGTTTGTTTGATTTCTTTTCCTTCATTTTACTTTGATTTTGCTTTTCCTTCTTTATTTTGCTTCTCCTTTCCTTATTTGTTGCTTTTTGTTGCTTTCCCTTCCTTTTCACCCCTTGCTTTTCTTTCCTGTGAATTTTTATTTTTTTCTTGCAGATTCCTGCAAGCAGCTAAGCCTCCTAGCTAGGATTATGGTGTGAAAAACAACCTTTCTGGGCACAGGGGCTCATTTCTCCCCCAAATATATATATATATTTTTTTTTTTTAAGGGGGGCGGGACTATCGCTGCAAAAGGAATCATTGCCTAGGTAAGTAAATTCCAGCAGTTGTGTTAAAAGCCACAGATGCCCCAAACCAGAACTTTCCCCCAAAACACAGAAGGGTAGTGGCTTGGTTGCTCTAGGGAAGTTAAATTGCACAGAACTCCCCTACTTAGGGTTTAAAAATAGTGGAAATAGGATTTCGGGGAAACAGCGGGGTTCTGCATTGTCTCTGACACCTGGAATTTTGCAGCTGAGGTGGGGGTTTGTGTTAAAAACATCTGCCTGAATTTTGCAGGAGACTTAAGGAAAATTCTAGCTCAGGTGTCTGGAGTGATGCAAAGGTTCAAGCAAAGTTCCAAAAAATCCCAAACAAACAAACCCCAAAAGCAAGCAAAGTTGAAAGGCATTGAAAAGTTTAAACACACATAGCACTGGAAAGCTGCAAAAGTGTCCAAACCTGCAAGCACATTGCATTGCAAAATTAGCAAGCAGGTTGTGTTGGAAGAACTGCAAATGGATTGCATTGCAAAACCAGACAGGTTCCATTGCAAAGCTACAAGAACACTGCAGATCCTGCATTGCCTTGGAAAAACTGCAAAACGTTGCATTGGGAAACTTGCAAATGTGTTGCATCGCATTGCAAAACCTGCAGATCGCATCATGAAACCAACAAATACAAAACCTGCAAATGTGTTGCACAGTGTTATGTTACAAAGCTGGAAATTCATTGTATGGCATCGCATTGCAAACCTGCAACACGTTGCATGGAAAACTTACAAACAAGCACCTTACGTAGTAAAATCTGCAAAAAAAATCACTGCATTGCAATGCCTTGCATTGCACTGAATTCCCTTGCAGTGCATTGCAGTTCCTTGCATTGTAAAACCTGCAGACACCTCCGATTGCATCCCAGTGCCAGAGCTTTGCACTTGCAGAGTTCCTCAGGTGCCAGCCTGGAGTTGATTTATTGCCCCTGCCAACAAATTAGTTCCAGTAACTCAGTGTTTTTCTGAGGCCAGGAATGAATTCCCTCTTCTGTGTTGCCTTTGGAAACTCAAGTTTAATGATTGGAATCTTTTCTTGCACCCATGTCCCCATTTATTTCTGGAGCCTTTTATTAGCCTTTAATTTCTTACCTGGCCTGTGCCCTTCCTCACCACCCCAAATTTCTTGCTGCTTATTAAATACAAAGGGATTTATTTTCCTTGGAGAGTGGTGTTTCCCTGGTTGGGGAGAATAGTTTTGCTCAACTCCAAAAGTTGCTTTAAGCCTGTTGGAAGCCACTGGGACAGAGGCTGCTCTGCCCAAGCCTGGGCCTTATTATTTTAATTTAAGATTTATGAAGTGACCGCGGTTGATTTTGTGCAGATAAAATTAATCTGAATGAGTCCACCTGTCAGGATGTTAAACCCTACTTGGGTTGCTTGAAATTTGAATTTTTTGCTCCAAAATCCTAAAACCCACCGAAACACTGATGCGAAAAAAGAGGGGTGAAATTAGTGGAAGGTTTAATTGTGGTATTTTCAAACTCTGGAGTTTTATGTTCCCATGGCAACTGGTATTTTTATCCTCTTGGTTCGGTGCCTTGCGAGATGTAACCATCAGGAAGGATCTTCCCCCCTGGGTCCCCCAAAAGTGTTGGGGTCGGGTCAGGAGGGAAATAAAAATACATCCCTGCTTGCCAATTAAAAAATGCAGGAATTTTGTTGCTCTCCCTCTTGCTACAAGCACAAAAAAACCCATTTTGGGGGATGTTGCAACCATCAACAGTTCTTGCATCCTCATGCAAACCTCTAAAACACACCAACCCCCAGATATAGGTGAAAAAAAGCATAATTTGTGCTGGAAAAATCTTATTTTTTCCATCTTCCCATTCTCTGTTAAGTGCTCTGGCTTGGGATGCAGTTTCATGGGCTGAGTTGAAACCTGAGGAACTCAAGAAAGAGAGGAAAACAATCCCAAATTTTCAATGGAATCAAAATGTCCCGTCTTTGTCCCCAGAAAAATTGTGGATTTCGAGATGCTTTTACTCCAATAAATCTGATCCCTGCCATATTCCCCAGGCTTCCTCTCCCCTGTGATTAATTTTTTTAAGTTTCTCTAAATTTTTCAGAATTTCGGTCTGCTGCTTATTGTAATTTTATTTTTAGTCTCCATTGCAGAAAAGTTCCTTGTTGGAATTGCATAAAAATCAGTGAAAACAGAACAAAATTGGGGATTTTTCAGAATTTTACATATTTGGACTTAGTGTGAGGAATTGATTCCTTGGGGTCGTGTTTGGGTCGAAGCAGGAGACAGAAATGTAGATTTTAAGGTGAAAAGGACTTTAAAACTCTAGAATTTTGCTCCTAAACCTCAAAACAAGAGGAATTTCTCCCAAAAGCAACACTGAGAATTTAGGCAAAATCAAAGCTGGGTTGAGCTTGCCCTATTACTAAAACTTTATGAATATTAATTAATTTTTAAGATTAATTTTTTTCCTATCATGGGGAGCGTTTTGAGCGTTAGCCAACTCCTGGCTAGGGGTGCAAAAGCCAAATTAAGGAAAATTCAAGGTTCTTGTGCCATAGTTTTCTCTTGCCTGCCTCCAACCATGCTGTTGGCATAGAAACAGCCTTTTCCGGAAAGGTCACCTGCAAGGAGGGTGGTTGAGGTGTAATTCAGGGAGATTACAGGGGATTAGGGTGCGCTCATATATATATATTTTATAGAGAGAAGGCACGTGTGTACTGTAGCATTCATATATATATATGGATTTAACTTCATGTGTGCACCCATAGCCATATATATTTATTTTAAAATTTATTTTTCTTAAAGGAAATATGATAAAAGAGCAATACTGGTGAATTTAAAAGTCTGTGATAAAGGTTTTATTTATTTTTTTTTTCCCCTATTTTTCCCCACCCTGTCTCCCCCCTCTCCCCCCCCTCCCCGCCGCATGCAGTGGGGCGATATCAGAGCACAGAGCTTTTCCTCTGTGTTTTTCACTTGGCTTTAATTAAACCTCAGGCAGGGCTGGAAAAATGTGGTGAGACGAGATAATTGCACTTATTCCCTGTGCGGGGCCGTAGACCCGGCTTGGAAAAAGGAAAAAAAAGAAAAAAGGAGATATGGGGGAGACATAAAGGTATGGGGGACCCTCTCTGTCCAGGATGGTGGAGTTGTGAGCTTCAGGATTAAAAACTTTGCTTGACAGCCCAGCAACAGCTCCAAAATTACCAATTTTCAGCCCATTTTGCAACTCTGCATTTTTACAGCCGGCTCCTGGAACCAGAAAAATCAGTAAAACTCGTTTATTTTTACAGCAACCAGCCTGGATTGCTTTTCTTTATTTTGCTTAAATTTTCCTCCCTTTTTTTTTTCTTTCCTTTTTTAAAATTTTTTTTTGGCAAAGCAAGGCAGGAATTTAAAAGGTGAGATCACTGGAAAATTGCATTTATATTGAATTAAAAAACCCACACACCCTCTGCACGTGCTCCCTGCAAGAGCGAGGAAAATTCCCAGGGCCATTCCTCCCTCCAAACTGCTGGAGGTGATGGGGTGTCATTAGTGCAAAACTCAGTGAAAATCCACCCCAAATCAAAAGTTGCTTCTTCTAGAGGAGAAAAACCATCTTTTTTCAAGTCTTTTCCCCCTGCTGTTAAGGAGAATCAGCATGTTGGAAATGGTCCTGGATATTTGATGGGGCTTCTTGCAAGTTAATTTTTATTCTGTTGGGATATAAGAGAAAAAATTGTGGAAAATATGGAATTAGGTGGCAAAAAAAGGGTTCTGAGAGCTCACAAGAACAAAAATCCCTGATTCTCTTCTCTTCCCCACGTAGCTATAACTGGTTCAGATTATTTTTTTGTGATTACGGATTGTCAGAAAATATTTGTGTCCTGGAGGAAATACTGCATCCTAATTTTTTTTTTCCTTTTTTTTAAATGCATATATCTAAATTTTTTTTTCATTGTGAGATTCCAAAAGCATTTTCTGTTGGGACTCACTGGAGCGAAAAAAAAACTTCTTGGCTCCATCAGCAGACGTGAAATGTTTTGACATTTTAAAATGTTAGTTTGCAATTGACATTTCCGCTTAAAACAGCATGAAAATGGGACTGAGTGGAGCTGTAGATTCAACCCAAGAACTAAATTTCATTGAGGCATTTCAAACCTTCTTATTCTTCTCCATTCAAAGCCAGTGTTTTGAAATTAGAAGCATTTATTGATTAAGAAATGAAATTTTCTCCCTCCCCCCAGTTTTGGTCACCATGCTGGAACTCTCCAACTTGTGCATGTTGGTGAGGACCAGACACCAAAGGAGTTTTTCCCCCATCTAATTACAAAAATGCATAAATCGCTGTATATTCCTCCAAAAATATAAAATTCTCCAAATAAATAACATCAACTGAAAAAAAAACACAACAAAAACACAATTTGTTTTTATTCCAGTGTTGGTCAATGTCCAATGGTGTTGGAGGTGGGATGCATCTGTTCAGCAAGGAGCAGATGTGTAGGAGATGGGCCAGTAATGGAGAGCTGAAAAGCTGCAGAGCCCTTCAAAGTGGCTTTTACTCTTTTTCATCCCAGTTCTTGCAGCTTCATGGTTAGTAAAATGTAATAAAGTAGTGATTAAAGCATCAGGAAAAATTCCATTAAAAAAAATTACCATTTCCACTGGGTCACTCAATGACTTTTTAGAAAGATCTTCTTTAGTTTGACCATAATTTATGGCAAAGCCTACAACCACCGAGAGCTGTTTCCAGCCCAGATTGCCAAATGAGGTCATGAATATTCTCTTTCTGGGGATTTCTTGCAATATCTGAAGCAACTTTATAGCGGTGTTGGATTTTTTATGGCAATCTTCAGGCTGTTGGCTCAAGTCCTGCTTCTGTGTCATGTAGGCATCAAGGAAGGGTTTGGTCTTTTCTGAAGGGTCAACAGGTTCCTTGTTGCTTTTGTTTAACAACTGCTCAACTATATCCATGTCAGTAGAAGATCCATCCCATGGTTTGTTGGGAAGCAGAAGGTCTGTTTGCAACATCATTCCAGGATTTACCTTGTTCTCTCTTGGAATTAGACAAAAATTAGGGACGTTCTCAGCTTCCATGTAAATGAAAGCACTGAAACTTGGAACATTGTAACGCTGAGTTTCTGGAGGTGAATTTTATGACTTTCATTAATTTTCTTGGAATATTAATAACTTAACAAGCATAGAGAAACACTAATTAGCAGCTCAACAGTGTGGCTTAACACCACACCCAATGCTCCTTGGGGCAAGGACTACCTCCACATTACTCTCAAATGACCAGATTTCATTTTGATGGAGAAAAACCTGAAAAAAACCCCAAACATATTTCCAGGAGAAATGCTAGGTTTCCCGGAACTGCATTTTTCATGGAAGATGTCTTAAGATTTACTTTTTTTTTGAGCACAGGCATCAGTAATAACACCTAGTACCCAGGCGCGTGGAGCACACACAGCTCAAATCTATCACAGCCTTCCTGCAGGCTATTAATAGTTTATTAACTCCATTTAAACTCTGCCTAAATGCTCCCAGTGTGCCAAGTGTCTCTGCCTAGAAATTATTAAGAAAAGAGGTTTTTAATCAAATTAAAGTGGTGCCGGGGCACATTTGCAGCCCTGCGCCATGCCCCACATAGCTGTGCTTGTGCAAATATTCATGTGCAGATTAATGTGAAAAAGAATATTTGGAAAATTTGGGGGGTTGCACTCCCTCTTTCCATAAGGATTGAGGCATCGCTGGGAAAAAAAAGGCTTCCTGGGAGCTGATTTAAAGCGGCATTTTTTGCTGAACCCACCCAAAAGCCTGGGAGTTTTGCAGGAGCAATTGAGATTGCAGGGATGAATATTTGAAGGAGATTTGGAGTAACTCAGGTAAGGGGAAAAACAGGGATTTTAGAGATCTATTCCCAAAACAAGGAAAGAAGAGTTGTTTTTCCAGACAGCTTCAACCTATGGAAAACTCAAAACTTCAAGAAAAGGCTTGTGGGTGGTGGAAAAACATTCTTCAGGGGGGAATATTTCTGCCCCAGAGATGTGAACCTACAATTTCTCTTTGCTTTTATTGCTGTTGCACACCAAGAAGGGATCCTTGTCATTTGATCTCCCTTCCTGCCAAACGCAGGAAAATACTTTTAAAATTCATTTTTCTTCCCCTCCTTGCACTTTGCTGTGATGTTTCGTTGTCTTGTTGGTCCCTGGGTATCGAGAGTCAAGCCGGGACATTAATATTGATGTGGACCCTGGTTATTAGGAGCTGCATTTCTGAGACTGCCAGAAGCATATAAATACTATTACCAGGTAATTAGTGAGTATCAAGCTGAGTTCAGATTGAGCAGGGCTTGGGTGTCCTACTTTTTTTTTTATTTTTACTTTTTTTAAACTGAGTTGTCGGGGTTTGCCCGAGTAGGAGCTGGAGCAATGAAAATCCCACCTTGGGACCACCTGGATGCTCAATGAACTAGAAAGAAGCAAAACAGAGAGGAAAAACTGGAAGAAAAAGACCTGTTAGGGTTTTTTCCTCTTTGAAAAGCTCCTGTATTTGAAATGCAAAATCACTTCTGAGTTTCTTGCTCATTTTTCATCATTTCTAGCCCTTCTCGATGAGATTTCTTGGTTTGCAGTTTCTCTTCCCTTGCCTCGCTTTGATTTTTCTCCTCACACCCTGGACAAGTTTTGAAAAGCTTCGGTGTTGCCAAATGGGCTGCTCTGGTTGGATCCTTAGTATATCCAAGAAATATTTTTTAATCGAAACAGAGATGAGGAGATACCCCAGGGTCCTGGCTCTCTCACCAGATCCTTCATGCCATCATGGGGTTTCAATTGAAATGCCATGTGAATAATTCAGGGCGTTTTGCATCTTTTATACCTCTTGAACTTCCGCTAAAAGGGTTTGGAGATGCTGCTGCCCAATCGCATCTGAAGGTGAAAATGCTTGAGTTTTGCATGAGTTGAAAGGGGGGTAGACAGCGAGCCGGTCTCCCTCTGGGAAGCCTTTGTACATGGGGAGGTTTAACATGTTAATTTAATGTTATCTCATTAATTTTATGTTACTGTTGGAGAAGGGGTGTGGGCTGCAGGGGAATCATTGCAGGTCACTCTGCTTGGGGGTAAACCACTGCACCCAGGGCTGCAACCCTGATTTCTCCCCGGCTCTGAACTCTCCCTGCACACCTCTTATTTCCCATTGTGGCTGGGGAGCTGCCTTTCCCTCCCCCTGGGGGGTGTTTCGGGTCAAATCTTCCCCTTTTCAGAACTCTTCATCAACTGAGGCTTTGAAGAGGAGGTGGCAGAGCCCTGTTGGTTGGAACACACTTGTGTCCCCCCACTTTCAGGTGCTGATGGAGAACTTTACTTTTCAACTGCACCCTGGGGCTGCACCAGCAGCAACATGTGGGCTTGGCAGGGCTCTGCCTCAAGTTGATGAAAAGGATTTAAAAATCCTGATTAATTTCTTTTCCAAAACAAATGAATTTTTAGAAGGGCCATTCCTCACTGCTGCAAAGCTGTTGAATTTATCAGAGCCATTTCCAATTTGTGATGGGCCTATTAAAAGCACCTGGTGTGGGGCTTGACATCACTTAGACATGGGAGGTGGGGTGGGGTTTTTTTGTTTTTTAGGGGGTGGAGGGGCTCATTTTACCTGGCTTCGCCCATAGAGACATGAAGCTGTGTTTGGAAAAATGTCAGCTCCCTCTTCCCAGCCCCTTTGTCATGCTGGGGCAGTGAGGGCTGAAAGCACAAACTGCAGCCCACCCATAGGGACGTGCTGCCCTGCTACCACTTAACTGCTTCAAAGTACCTGTTGGTGATACAAAACATGCAGTAAAATGAATCAGTTCCAGATGTCCCTCCTGCCTGTTCCCCTCGCCACCCTCATCCACCTGAAGGCAGCCAGCATGGCATGGTTCCTAGCTCCACACTGACTGCCCGTAGGAGGGGGGTGGTGGGTTGTTTTGGGGGGTTTGGCCATCACCGGAGCAGGGTGATGGTCCCAGATCCTGGCCAGTGTTGGTGTGGGTTGAAGGATGCAGATAGTGAGGTCTCAGTGCAGGGTCACCCTACCTTGGGATTGGGGAAGGGGGTTTCTCCATCCTTGGGTTTTGGAGGGGATCTTTATCCTAATGGCTGGAGGGGATCTCTCTCTCCCTGGAAGGTCTCCAGGTTGGGGATTGGGGGATCTCCATTCTTGAAGTCTGGAGAATCTCCATATTCAAGGTTGTCAGGGTTCTTGGGTTGGGGGGGTCTTAATCCTTCGAGTTTGGGGAATTTCTATCTACAAGGTTGGGAGAATCCTTGGATTTTGGGGCTTTACACTCTCAGAGGTGGGAGGCTCCTTGTCCTTGAGGTTAGGAGGATCTCCATCTTTAGGTTTCTGAGAGCTCCACCTGTGGGGCTGGGGGTGCTTGTGGTTGGGAGGATTCCCATCCTTGGTATTAGGAAGATCATTGTTGTGTTTCGTAGAGCTTCATCCTTGAGATTTGTGTGTCTCCAATGTCAGAGTTTGGGGTTTGCTTCCCTCTTTGGGTTATGGGGATCTTCTTCCTTGGGCTTGGGGACGAATCTTCATCATCGGGGCTGGCAGATCTCCATCCTTGGGGATGGGGCTCTCCATCCTTGAAGGTTTTTCATGCTTGGGGATGGGGTATATCAATCCATGGAGAATCTCTGTCCAAAGAGAATGACCATCCATCCTCCATCCTGGATGAAGCCAGGACCACAGACTCCTCCATACCACACCTGCCTGGCTTAGGAGCCCCGGGGCCTTATCCAGACTCATGCCCTTGGACAGCTGCATTTTTGGTATGATGGGACCTGCTCCTGGAGCAGAGCAGCTCATCCCAGCCAGCTCATCTCACGTGACCTAAATTTTTTTAAAAGCTCCACAGAACAGATGGTGGGGTGTGTGTTTGATGTTGAATGAGGTATTTGCAGGAGGCATAAGCAACAGTTTCTTTGGTATCGGGTTCTTGTTGGCTGGAGAAAGGCTGGTGTAGAAGGTGCTGAAGTGGGTACAAAAGCTAAAATTACTATTCATGGCTAATATCTTGCATGGCACCAATTAATTTTTAAACATCCTCACTGGGGACCTCATTGCTAAAACATGATGTTTTCTCCTCTGGCACCATAACTGTTAACTCAAAACAAAGCAGAAGAAAGGGTGAGGAACTGCAATGTCCATCAGCACCCAAGCCTGTTCAGCTCTGATGGCCAAATCCTGCTGCTGTGCTGGGGGACACACACACTCTCTGTCACCCCCCTCTGGGAGGGTCTTTTTGGGGGTGTGGAGTCAAGTCCAGCTTGCCCAGAGTGCAGAAATGTGGCTTGAGCTGCAAGCAAGCTGGGAGCAAAGGAAAAAGCTATTTTTGGCTTCGCTCTCACCTGTCTCACTTTACCCCAGTGTGGCTTTCCTGAATATTTTTAGCCATGTTTTATTACTGGCCCTGCAAGCCCCAGACGGGGGGTGAGGGGCAGGGGGGATTGTGGGTTATTGCTGTTGGACATATTATTTAAGTCTGTCTTTGGTAAAACTGAGGACAGACTTGCCTGACTATTTTCATTGTTGCTGACATCTAAATCAACACCCAAATATGTTTATTTGACATTTCCCATCATGTGATAGATGGAGTGTTGCTCCTAAAGTGTCCAGAGCTTCAGACACTTTCTCTTCCATTTCTGTTTAATTAGTCTTAATTATCATGACACTTTTCTTACCACCACCTTCAGTCCACCTATTCATTCTAGCTTTTTAAGTTTCACCTTCTGTGAAAAAAAGAGGGATTTAGCAAGCTTACCAGAACTATTAAAAAACATACCAGGTTTGGTGGTTTAATTTACACTCCCCTCTTTTACCTTTTCCTTTCAAAATTAGGAAATCCAGTGATTGGGGGTAAATTTTTCCTGGGCTGATGGCCTCAGGATCTGGCCTGAACTAAGTGGTGTAAAAAATGACAATTGCAGCATTGCAATAATTTTTTTTTTCCCCCCTCTCTTGGAGAGAGGTTTTGCCATGTGCTAGTAGCAACCCCGGGGTGAGGGCGGGCTGTGACCAACCCGAGATGGGGCAATTTCTGTTTCCATGTGGAAAAGGGATGCGGCATCTGGTTTCACTCCCAGCAGCTGGCAGCTTGAAGCCTGTGTTGTGTGTGGTGTGGAGTAAAGAGAAAATAAAGTGTTGAATTGTTTGGCATTATCAAGGATTTCTGCTCCCCAGGACTCCTGCATAAAGAGATGGAAATTTGATCTGCTGGAGCCAAGAAACACACAGAAGTATATGAATTTATTACATTTTATCTCGTTTCCCTGCAAACAGCGCTGGAAATGTCAAAAGATCATCTTATTGTTGCATCACTTAGAAAGAATTTTTGTTTTCTAGTTGTCGTGTCTTTGATGCATGGCTATGGGGAAGGAGGAGGAATTGGAGCAGGAGGAGGTGGCAGGTTGAACAGGCAGGTTCATCTGGCCACCAAGCTCCATGCATTTAAATTTTTCACATCCCAGGTTTTTAATTTAACAAATGTAATTAAAGCTGGGGTAGGTACTCGGATTATTCATTTACTCCAGATGGAAAAAAAAAATAAATTAAATTGAATGCAAATTCTGTAATCAGACGTTGAAGCTGAGGGTGTCGGACGCGATGGGGGAAGTGGCGGCACGTTCATCGGACCACGCTCCTGTAACAGCACCCAAACCTGAGAGCCAGGGATTATTTGAATAATTGAGGTGGCAGTTGATAAGATACCTGATTGCTGCTATCTCCTTAAGACGGAGCCCTAATTGTGATTGTCCATCAAGAAGGATTAATCTGAAGAACAAGGCTGCGCTGGGAATGGTGTCGTGTCAGGCCACTTCCCAGGAATTTGGAGCTTTTAGTGAGGGCTGATGTGCCAAGGGAAGACGCCAAAGTGATTTATTGCTTCTCCTCTTACTTTATATGTGAACCAAGAGGTCATCAGGTAGTGTAGCTGGGACCTGGGAATCCAGGCATCCAAGGTTACCCAGAAGCATTGGCCATGGCCTTGGGCATTGGGTCTGTGTTTTGGAGGAGGATGCATTGTGTCTTCTTAGTGTCCTCACAGGACAAGTAAACCTATTTTTCCCTGTAAAGTGGCGAGAAACTGTCCCCACTTCAGCAGAAGACCTTGGTAGAGGACCAGGACTTCACAACACTGTTGGGATCCATCCTCAATGCTCTCAGACAACACTTTTGGGGTCAGTGTATGTTGGCTCCCAACTCAGCCTTGGCTGGGGTAGGAAGAGAAGTTTCCACCCCATCTGGCAGCAGAGCTTTAGTTGTAGTCATGGCTTTTCTTGCATTTCCACTACAGTTACATGTTCCCACAGGAGAAATCACTTTTTTAGAGTCCTTTTCACTGCCAGCACTGATTGTTCCTCTTGAAATCAGGCATGACAGGGTGGGGAGTTGAGGGTGGACTTTGCTTCTTGAATCCCACCCCCTGGGTGATATTAGGAAGCATTTGAAGTCCCAAAAAGGCTAATTTAAAAAAAAAGCAGCAAAGAAGTCTATCCATGTTGAAGACCCAGACTTGTAAACAAATAACCGTTGTGGTTTTCTTTCTCCCCTCCTCCATCTAGCAGAGGATGAAAAAAGAAAATGCAAAAAGAGATTAAAGAGGGCAAAGGGATAAAGCTTGAAAGATTTCCTCTGGTTTTTCTTTTTTTCTTTTTCTCTTTTTTCAGAGCATTTGTTTTGAAACAAAATGTAAATGGGATATAGAAAAAAAAATGTGTTGGGAAGAAAATATTCACTACAATCACAGGGCGGCCCAGCAGAGAAGAGGACAGATGTTTCTCTGTCTCTAAAGTAAAACCTAATGTGGAGATTTCTTATTTCTCCTTATTTTCCCACCATCCCACCTTCATCCTGGGGTTCTGTACTAATTGTCCTTTCTGCTAAATGGGTGTATTTATCAGGATGTGATTTTAGCCCAGCTCTGAGTGGTGCTTTTGCAACCAGAAAGGAAAGATTTTCCCTCAAAGGAAAAAAACAAAAAAAAAGTAAAAAAAAAGCCCCCTTACCTCAGATAAGTTGGGCCTTCTCTTAAGGTTTTAAATTGCTTGTTTGCTCCTCCAGCTGGAGCTATTAATTTAGAACAATTAACACACCATTTAAAATGGAGATGATGGTACTGGGAAAAGGAGCCTGGTTGGGATGGTGGGTCCCAGCTTTGGAAAAGTCAGATGGATATCTCCAGGTTAGCTTTCTGTTGATTTCCTGGCAGACATTGTGGGGAATGACATGAATACTGGAGATTTTACCACCTCAAGCCCCTCTTAGTCTGTGGGGTTGGATGATGCTCAAAGGAAGAGACAACTGGGTCTCTGTACCCAGCTGGAAATAAAGCACTGATGTTTGTCCCTGGGTTGAACTCACCATTGAGACAGTGCTGGTGCCACCCTGCCTGTCCTTCAGATTTTTCTCTTCGTCAAGGAATAATGAATCTGAAAGTGAATACTAAAATGATGCCTAGTTTTTTGGATGAGACCTCTTTGCAGTGCTTTGATTGCTCTGGCTCCACCCTTTAAGCATTTCTGGAGCATCATTTCAGGTACCTGCCATTGATTTTCTGGGGTCACCCTATTTTTTTTTCTTCTTTTTTTTCCTTGATGCAGGTGAAGAACAAAAGCCTAAATCTGGAGATAAACCCCAAAATGCACCAGCAGTAAGTGAGCTCAACCTGCTTATAATATTCTGGGATTAGGCGCTTTGCACAAGGACAGAACTTATGCTTAGGCTTTTACCGGAGGCTGTGTAAAATACTGCAGGAGTGGAAGATTCTGCATATTTGCAGACCAGTGGTGGCTTATGGGATGGCCCATCTTTTCATGCATCTGTGCAGCCTTTCTTCTCTGCATTCTTCCATCTGTGCATCTGTGCATCTTTGCTTCTCTGCAGCCTTGCATCCGTTCCTCCGTGCATCCATACATCCATGATTTTTGGTCATGTATCTCTGACCATAATTGCACAAAAATTTTATTAAAACACCCAAGAATGTGTTTTTTCACCTGAGAAAAACCACACGCAAATCCAGTGATTTTCCCTTTATATAAATCAGCATGGCCCAACACTCAGCATCTTTCCCCATCCCCTCCCAAATGATGGGGAAAAGCATTTTGCCACCCAAAAGCCTGGCACTTAGAAGTCAGTTCCTGGGGAGCCCTGAAACCTGTGCCTGCCTCAGCTGCCAAAGCCAAGCCAGTGATCTTTAAGAGCTTTTTCTGCCAACCCTTTCCCCTTATTCCTCCACACGATGGATGGATGGAAGAAGCAGCCTTGACAAATCTGAATAACTAATCAGAGTCCTCATTAACCCCCTGCTGAGATGCTCAAACATTCACTTTTTTGTTTGTGAAGTGGGGGAAAAAGAAAAAAAAAAAAAAAGAAAAACACCCTTATCAAATCCAACCCACCCCACATTAAAATTGATGTGTTGTTAGCCCTGCTGTTCTGGACCTTGTGGAGACCCAATTCTGCTCCATCTGGCCCAAGGCTGATCAGCATGGTGCCACTTCTCTGGGGTTGCTTGGACATTCTGTTATTTATCACTGCAATTTCAAGTGCGGTCGCTTTTGTTCCCCGCGTCCAGATGTGCACATGTGCACAGCCAGGAGGGGGTGGCCAACATTCCTACTTGGATAATGCAAATCATCTATTGGTGAGCTCCTAGACAGTAATTTGTGTCCGGGATGTGTCTCCCGGACAGTATTTTGTGGCAAACAGCTTTAATTTTGCAGAAATATGGCAATATTGCATGTGTTTGGGAATGTCTTAATAATTTGGACCCTCTCCAAGCAAGGTCAGGTTTGGTGTGCCACATGTGGGGCTCGGGGAGGATGGAAATCCTGTATTGCTTTCTGTACCATGGAGAGGGGGAGGAAGACCCAACAAAACCAAAAAATTTTTTCTTGCAGTAGTCATTGGAGATGACAGCAGGTGTTGTCAAAGCTCTTGGAGATTTGTGGTTGTCCCTTTGGAGCTCCTAAAGAGTTAAACTCAAGTCTGAGCTTTGATTTCTGCCTTTATGCTATTTTGCACAGGGTTTCTTGGGTTGTCCCCATGGGTGTGGAGCTTGGGGCCAGTACAGCTTGCTTCTGGGCCTAAGGTGGGGTATAAAAATAATTCAGCAACCCAGCAGCATTATTGGGGATCTCAGTATTTGTGGTTTCCACTTGGACCAGAAGAGCTGCTATTAAATGGATTAAAAAATTACAATCCTGATTAAACAGTGTCATGATCTGCTCATGTTTTCTGAGGGGGCACACCTGGAAGAGCCTTTTGGCTTTAAAATCCTAGGATTTATGCAAAAATCCTGCATATTGTTTTGCTAATAAACGGCAGCTTTGTTAGCATCCTTTACACTTGGTTAAAGCTTTATCAGCAGGGATGCCCTGGGTGTTTTGCAGCCAGAATGCTGGTTCCCACCTCCATTGTTGATGCTTTTCAGATCAAGTAGATCAGGATTGAGGGACTTTGGGGGGGATTGATTGGGCATTTTTGGGGACTGATGGCTTGTCATAAATGATGTCTCATTTGTTGATCCTCAGGCAGCTGCTCCATGCAACCTTGAGTGCCCACGACAGGCATCTTGCATCTTGAGGAGCATCTTGAAGAGGGCATCTCCTCTGTTCCCTCTTGTGTCGGGAGGATTTCAAACGCCTCTGCTGCACTTCAAAGGATGCCTTTTGAAGTGGCTGAAAGTGTGTGCTGGCTCAGAAAGACTTCTCTCCCTCTGCAAGGGTGTTTAGGGAGATGTCCCTGGTGGGATTGGCTCTTGGCACTCATTGTGATGGGGACAAATGCTGAAGATAGCCCAGTTTTGTCCTACATGTATGCAGCATCCAAAGCCTCAGCCCTGATCTCTTTTGAGGATGAAAATAAAAGTCTACCAGAGCTCTCTTAGCACTGGCAGAGCCTTATTTACTTGCTTCTTTTCCTCTACTTCTCATGTCTTGTTCACACAGCAAGCCCAGGTGGCAAAAGCATTTCACGCAGGATGGAAAGAAGTCCTTGTGGGGTGAAGGTTTGCTTCAAACCATGAGCTTCGTCATCACAAACCTAACTTAAACTGTGCATATTTGCCTCTTCAGGCTCTTCCCAGGCATGGGCCTGTATTTTTTCTTTTCTTTTTTTTTTTTTTTTTTAATGCCTGATCATAAATATCCTCAAGGATATTTCAGCAGCTCTTGAGGAGGAATAGTTTTGGCCTCAGAATCCTTTGGAACATTCAGTGGAACTTGGGTTAGGTTGCTAAACCTCTCAGCAGGACCTGCACTTGCCCAAGAAGTGAAGGGGCATATTGGCCTTTTGCCCCTTTCACCAAGGTTTCCATGGTTGGGGGGGAATCAGCCCCGTTTTGCCCCGAAATCACTCAGTTGCTTCTATTTCTCTCCTTGGGCCTTGGTAGCATCCAGGTTTCCAGAAATGGCACTTCCTATGCAAGCCTCTCCATATGCTTCTGGCTTTTGGACCCATCTCTTGGCTGTGATGCTGAACATGGACTCTGAAGGCCCAGAAACGTGGGCATTCTGATCATGGAGGGTGAGTGGGATAGAAATGGTTCTCATGGGTCTCTCATGTGGCCTCACCATGTCAGGTACAGCTCTCTGCACGTTGTATTACCTGGGAGATCTGAGGAGCTCTCTGGAGATGGTTTGCATCATGGTAGATATATCAGGTGTGTGTTAGGGCTCTGAGGAGCTCTCTGGAGGTTATGTTCATCCAGAGATACCCATGTCAAATGTACACTAGAATCTGAGCAGCTCAGCAGATGAAGGCACATACATTAATATATAGGTAAATACACACTAGCCACACATCAGCAATCTGAGGAGCTCTGTACCAGGTTCTTTGTATCAAGGGAGATGTTTCAGATGGAGATTGAAGATCTGAGGAGCTCTCCAGAGGTGATTTACATTGTGTTAGATGTATTGGATACACAATGGAGTTCCGAGGAGCTCCAGCGAGGTGACATATATCAGATATGTACATCTCAGGTGGATATGTGTGAGGAGCTGCCTAGAGGTGATTTATAGCAAGATGGATGTATCAGCTATATGCAGAAGATCCAAGGAGCTTGGCAGAGATAATGTGTATCAAGGGACACCTACCAGGCAGATGCTGGAGAACTGAGGAACTTTCCACCAGGTGATAGGTACCAAGGAAAATATAGCAGACATATATCAGAGATCTTGGGTGATGTTTGTTGTCTGATAGAGAGGTGATACCTTGATGTGATGTATATCAAGGGACATTTCTTAAAGGGATATTGGAGAACTGAGAGGCTCACTGGAAGTGATGTGTATGCAGAGATCCAGGGGATTTTCTCTCTTTCATTCCTTTTCTTGGAATCAAACACAAACACCACCATGTTGGTCCTTGCTCAGCCCATCTCTGTATTTCCACTGGATCTGCTTAGATGGGTCCAGAAATCCCATCCTCAGCCTCCCTAATGGCCAGATCCTTGATAGATGGTGGACTTTTCCTTCTTAAAATAACAGCTGGGAGCTCCCCCTATTTTGAAGTTAACGGAGGGGGACTGGTGACAGCCTGACCAAAAACAGGGCCACAGCCAAACATTTAATCGGTTTTTCCCTTTTTTCTCCTTTCCAGACCTGGATTGTACTGCTAACCCTCAGTGAGATCCTGTGCTGGGGATTCATCACTCCTCAGGAGCTGAAGAAGACAGGACAGGACCTTCATCCCTTGCATACAGACCAACAGCCAGGGCGCCTTTGTCTTCTGGACGCCTCTTGGTTCGACCTTTAAAACTTTTTGATTTATGTTTTGGCCTTCCTTGGAGAGGCTCAAACCTTCCTGGGCAAGACCGTGGGATCTAGATCAGCCACCAGCCCTGCTTTCACCCCCTAGGGGTTATTTCCACCTTAAATTTCCTTGATTCCTTCTATTTTCCCCAGTATCCTCCAAAAATAAAAGCACATCAAGACTTTCCCACTATGCCTTTGCTGAAAAGAAAGCTCCATCCTCTGCATAAGATTTTACCTTCTCATTCCAGTTTTTTTGGCAGGATTCAAATCCTTCACCCTTTGCTTTCCCAGGTTGTGATCCCTACCCAGGGCATCTTGTTTTTGGGGTGGCAGAAGGACGTTTGCAGAGCAGTGGCTCCCTGAGCACCCATAAAAAGGTAAGGCTGCTTCGTTTTGTATTAATTAGGAAATCAGTGTATATTAATTGCACAAATATATCTATTAATCAAGTGGGATGTGAAGTCATGACTTCAATGTGTCTTTTATTGGGGGAATTTGTGCTCTTTTTGGGTAAACACAAATTATATCCCCCCTTTCTCAAAGTGCAGGGAGCACTCAGAGGTGGGAATCACAGGGTTGGGTTTTTTGCTGTGTTTTCCTTTGTATTTTTTAGAAAACAGGCTGTGCAGGGAAGCTGGCTTTAAAACTCCAGTGTTGAAAACATGTTGTGATGAGCCCTACAATCCAGGGCCAGCCTGGAGGAAAACACAGATGTATTTTTGTCAAAATGCCCTGAAATATGGTCTGTTATTACTGCCACATTTTGGCACATCAGTAGGATATAGAGAAATGGTCACCAGCTAAAAATAACCCAGATGCAGAGCTTAAAATAAGATGCACATGAAACCAAGGGTCTTGCAGTCCTTTAGTCAACTCTGGTGGCTAAAATTAGGGCTTGACAGAGTGACAAATGTGTTTGATCTCTGCCAAAACTAGAGGCACAGGCCAGGTGACAAAAAAATAAACCTTCTTTGGCTGCAGCTTTCCTCCTGATGGAGCAAAGAGAAATCTTTAGTCTCTGGAAATGGAGGTGCCACCATCAGTTTGTGTAAATATCCTGAAAAAGTGCCTGATTTCTTCCTAAACTGCTAATATTTTAGGGTGGAGGGATCTCAAAAGCTTCATTTGGTCCATAGCACATCTTTTCTTTGAGTCTTGGCTCCTCTGGAAGTCCCAGTTAATAAACAGCAGCCAATAATGGCATTATTAACTCTTCCAGCTAATACATCCACAGAGATGCTCCTCCATAGCCAAGCTGTACCTCTTGTCATCGTGCAAAAAAAAGTTGCTAAACCAATTTGACATATCTGTCTCCCACCAGAAACCCTTTCCAGTTGTTTAATGTCCTCAGTTTCCTCATTGGCTTGAGTTCAGATCAAACTGAAGGTCTTTTAGAGTCTACCACTCAGGGTAAATGGAGATGACAGTGTATTCAATATTAAGTGTAATTAAAGGAGTTCGAACCTATTTGTAACTCCCTAGATGGCTGGAGCTTGTATAAATCACAGTGTCACATCTAAAACTTATCTTTCATCTGTGAGGCTGGAAATACAGCCAAAAAATTGCTTTCAAATGAGCAAATAAAAGACATTTAAATTGAAGCAATTAATCCAGCAGCTCACGTCGCAGTCTTTGGTGTCGTGGCTCCAAGCTTGGATGGGGACAACTCTCCACTGATACCAGGAAGCCTGGCATGCCTCAAGAAAACCTGTATTTTTCTCTTCTGGTATGTGAAGTCCTTTCTCCTTGGGAATTTTGCATTTTAAAAGAAAAATCAAGGAGGAGGGACAACTGGGAAGAGCTAGAGAGCTGCAAGAGTGGGATTTGAATCAGAAATTCCTCGAGTCAGGAGCTCTGATTTATCTGCCAGGCAGGAAAGAGGAAAACAGCCAGCTCCAGAGGGATTTTTCTCCTTCTCCCTGAGGGAAAATTTGCAAGCCTGTTAGCAAGATATAGCAAGAAATTAGGCAGATTTAAGGGAGGAGAGGTTTTTATTAGGTGAGCTGCAGCACTGCTCTGTTTTCGGGGCTTCCCACACTCCTGTGTGTGTCTCACCACATTTCTATTGTTGGGTTAGTTCTGCTGCTTTTATCCCAATTCCTGCAAGCCCACCAAAATCGTAATTTCCATCCATCCTTATCCAGTGCCTTTTATTCCTGCAGATGTCAGGAGATCTGCCTGAGGCCTCCAAGCTTTGCTTTGCAAATCAAACACCTCCAAAAAAGTGTTATTAAAGATTGTGGCATTGCTTGGGGGGGCCTGATGATGGTTTTAAGAAGTTGTTGCGTCGTGTGTGGTGGGACCTTTGTTGGTGTGTGGCTCTGTTGAGCTCATGGGTGGGTTTTGCACCAGGGTTGGTCTGTTTGCACTTTGCAATGCTTGGGCTGTCTGAGAAATGGGTGATGACCACAGTTGTCAACCAAGGATGGAAAAAATGTGGCTGATGTTTAAATTTTTGCTAAGGAAGACCTTTTTTGGACCATACTCTTTCTTTGCTGCTCATTCTTGAAACACAAGCTCTGATGTCACCTTACCTAGTGAGACAGAATATGTGTAAAAACCCCAAATCTCCCATTTTCCCAGCACCGTGTTTATCTTGGCCCCACACTTAAGCTTCTTCCAGCCCATCTCTCTAGAACTTATCACTTTTAGTCATTGTTGTCTTTGTCCTCAACAAAGCTCCTCTGAACCTTTTTGAGACCTTGAGGATCAGACCTTCCCATGGCAGGGCCAGTGCAGGATTGCGACTTGGAGTTGACATGATGGAAATGGGGGTGTGGAGCATTTCCTCTCTCCTGGGATCAGCTGGTTCTGATGGAAAACGGAGAGCGCAAGTCAAGGGCTGGAAGCATCGGGCAAGATTTTGATCATGAATTATTCAGAGTTAATTGCTCGTAGCAAAGAACTGTTGGAAAATTAATCCACTCCCTAGTTTTTGCAAGAGCTCTCAAGGCAATCAGAAACCTTTCGTGGACAATTCATGTCCAGCAAGAGGAAGCTTGTGCATTTTTTCGGTTTCTTGGCTTCATTTGACATCAAAGCTTCTCAATTTGCCCTCTGAAAAAAAAATCACAATTTGTTCTTTTAGGAACTTTGTTGGGCTGGGGCTGGATTGCACAAACTGCAAGTATTTTCAGGTTACTTTGAAGAAGCTTCTTTGATGTCTCCCTGTTCTGGTTTGTTTTGGAAGGTGCTTTAATGGTCTCCCTCTATAAAAATAACACTTTAAAATCCATGTAGGTGTCTCAGCTCTTCACTTAAAAACAAAGAACAAAGTTGTTTAATGCTGCTGTTCAAGGTACATTAACCTTGTCTACTAAAGCTCTGACTAGCTCTTGCAGGTTTTATTCTCGTGTTTATGTTGCAGAGATATCCCCGGAGCCTTTTAGGGATGGGTATCTACAGAGAGAAGAGAAATATTTAGCAGTAATAGTTCTTGTTCTCAGCAATTCACCATAGTGGCTTGACCCTTTCTATGGAGCTGGGGCTGGGGGTGGGGGGAAAAGGATTTGCAAATCCAAAATAAATGCAAATATTAGACAAATAAATCCCAATACAAGATTAATAAAGAAATTAAAATATAAAATCAATAAATTCAAAATATTAAATAGATAAATGTTGCTGCGCCCAGGGGAGATGTCACATTCAACAATGAACCAAACTTCTGCTTGGTAGGAGGTTTTTGGCATCATCCAAGGTGGCATCTCCCTCTTACCCTCGTGATTATGTGTTGGCCAAGAGCTTTTTTTCAGAGAAAAACAGAAAAAGGGTTTGCTCTAGTCCTGTGTTTATACTTCAGAATTCAAATCTCCATCTGCTTTAGTGGTTGTAGCATACTCAATTCTTTTTGGTTGGACAATAGCCCAGCAAGTGAATGCCGGGAAGGGTACAAAGGTCAATGTTTAGAGAACCAGCATCTTGGCCCAGAGCAAAGGATGCTGCAAGTGCAGAACCTGGGTTCATATAGAAGTTTGGCTACCTAAATTCCTAAAAAAAGGAAAAAAATAGAGAAGTACCTTTCTTAGGCTGATAAAACATCCTCTAGTATCTTTAATAATTCTGGAACTTTGGGTAGAGAAGAGGAAATGCCTGAAAAGCTGATTTTGTGATTTCTCATGTTGAAACCTCTGGTACCAGTGGCATGTTTTGCTGCAGGGAAGAACTTGCTGAATGAGCTGGAGCAAACGATGCCTGTTTTCCCATTGAGTCAGGAACTAGAGTTGCGCCTTGCAAAGTTAAAATAAACATCTGCTGAAAACAACAACATGGGGTCCAACAATGTGATTTTTAAATTTTTTCCTGCATTCAGCTCGACTTCTAATATGGTTTTATAGCTGTTTGGTTAATCAAGGAGGTCATAGTCACTAGGGGGGGTGGCAGACAACTGTCTGCAGTACTTTGATTTTTTAAGAATGTTTTAAGGCATCAGTGACCACACTGGGAAAAAAAAATCAACTTCTCAACTTAGTCTTTAATTATTTTTATTTGAAAGAGGAGGTAATAAATTGCTGGCAAAAAGGCAGCCTATAAATCTGAGACTCTTTTAGGTATACTCAAGCTCTGCGGGAAATACATTTCCAGCTTAATGGTAATATTTCAGTGATAGATGAAATAATTTTACTGCATAAGGAAATTTAGGATACTTTTATCTCAGGTTGCTGCCAAAAACCTAAAGTACTCCGCTCCTGGAAATGAGAGAGCCTTTATGGGTTTTATTGCTCACTTCTTTTTTCCTCCATGCAAATGCCCCAGGAGCTGGCTGCAAGCCCTGCCCTCCTTTGCCCCCAGCCCCTCAAAATTCACTCTTTGCCCAAAATTTGATTGTCGCCTTGAGCTGATCTGTGCAGGGTTGGTAAGGCACTGGCAGTGCTCCACTCCTTCCGTCATCTGGCTGCCTACAGCCAAGGGTTCACGAGGCTAAAATTGATTTAAAAAACGGGGGAAAAAGTAAATATATACATCTATGTATCTGAGAGGATTAATGCATAAAATTAAAAAAATGTAAAAAAGAAGAAAGGATTAAGGCAGCTTTGGACCCTTCCTTGGTTTTGGCTGCTGATAAATCCAAGGAGCTGACAGCTTTGCTCTGTTATCCTGAGATTCATGGCTGGGGGCTCCGAGTGAAACACTCGTCCGGCTTTTCCCATGGGTGCCCAGCACTTCCCTGATATTTATGGCACCCAAGTGCATTTGTTTCCCCTAGCATAAATACACCACTAGTGACAACAGCTGTCTCTCATTTATTTTTAGCTTTTTTCTCCCCCACCCCTCCCTTTTTATTTTTTTCACATTCAGCCCCAAGTCCTGTTTTCCAAACAAATTAAATGCCCAGACAGCCTGAACCAGTGGCTGGATTTTAGCAGGTGAGATGACAGTCAACAATTAATTTGGGCTCTGGACTGCCACCTTCTGGGAACACATTCAGCTGTAAAGCTCACACCCCGCAGTAAGCCACCACATGCTTGTGGTAGGCTCGCTCCTGCTGGGAACAATAGATGCCAAGCAGGACTTTTTTTTTTTAATTTCTGCCCCAAAATAGCAATCTCTGATTTTTTTTTATTTTAGCTTTCCACCGAGATTTGTAAACTGTCATGGTGCTAAATTCTTCTTTTCTCCAGCTGTGGCTATTTGTGGTGGGGAAGTTTCCCCTTTGTGTCACCCTTCAAGGCTATGAATGCCCCAAAGATTTTAAGTTCAGGCAGTAGCAGCTCATTTTGCCTCCTGCTATTTTGCTGTTGGGGAAATAAGATGAAAATCTTTGGTTTTAATCCCATAAATGCAGTATCTTCCTCACTGTGAGAGGTCTGTGTCATGCAAGGACCATGGTCCTGCACAGGATTTTTTGTGTGCTCTCCAAATATCCCCCTCACAGCAGCCATACTATTGGAAAGTGTGAGAAAAGCCATCATGCATTGTTTTTTTAAAAAATATATTTTTAATTTATTCCTACAAAATAATGAGTGGTTGACACTCAACCTGTGCAGACAGGACTGGCTTTCCACACAAGCGTGGTGCCCTTCGTGCCTGGTGATTCTTGTGAAGCCCAAAACCTCATAGAGAAGATCAGAATATTGGTAATCTTCCCTCCCAAAAATGTGGGCCTCATGGAGAAGACCAAAATACTGCAAATCTCCCCCAAGACAACTGTGGATGTTATGGAGAAGACCGGAATATTACAGATTTTCCCCCAAGTAACTGTATACCTCATGGAGAAGACTAGAATTTTGGGATTATTCCCCAAAACAATGTTGACCTCAAGGAGAAGATGAGAATATTGTGAATTTTCACCCCCCACAAAATGTGGAGACATCTGAAGACCCAGAATGTGTCTTGGTTTTTACTGAATTCATCTGAGCTCATCTTCTGCCTTGTCTGAGAGTGTTTCTTCCTGCACATCACCATTTCATGGCAGAAGCCACCCCCTTTGGTAGATCACCTCACAGTACCAGAGTACTTGAAATAACTTTCTGCATTTCTTCCTGGGATAGCTCCATGACTCCTCACAAGATGCAAACCCAATGGGCAACCCAACCCAACAATGAGCATCACAATGAAGCAAACCCTTTGAGAGACACAATCTCTTAGAAAAATGTGTCATTGCAGGGACAGGTAGACTTTTGGAGGCCCTGGAGGGATTTTACTGAGTGGCTTTGTGAGTTTTCTGACTCTAGAGCTCAGAACCTCAGAGGTAACTCAGGGCAAGGATTTTTTTTTGAGGATTTAAGTTAGGTTACTGGCTTTTCTTCTGAAGCAGCCACACAGCTGCAGTGAAATAATAGGAGAGGAGGAATTTTGGGGCCAAGAGTTGCTTTTTGTTTAGATCTTCCACCAGGTCTGTCCCTGAGGACAGCATCCAGCCAGGAGGTTTTCTACAAATTTGTCCTTTCCTGGTGTCCCTCTTCTTTTCTTACCACCTTGGGACCTGAAGATACCAAAAAACCCACAGTCTGTTTCTCCCCTAAATAAATACATTTAGAGAAGGAAGAGCAACTTCAAGAGAGGTTGAGGGTGAGATGTTGCAGACTGCCTCCTGGGTTCATGTCCATAGTGATGGGTGGTGGCATGGTGTTCAGTTTCCATGAGACTGGAAAACTCAATAAAGGAGTCAACTGGGTTGGTCAAGGCAACACAGAAGTCACCTGCGTTGATCATCTCAGCACTGGGTATTTGATGTCCCTTCAGGATTTAGCAAAGTCTGGGCATGTGACTCCACAGTGCCAAAAAGACAAAGTCATCTAGGGTTTTTTTGTGTGTGTGTAGTTTCAGAAAATGGAAGGTTTTGCATTTCTGAGTTTTCTCCCTGCTTCCAAAACAAAGGAAAAACTGAAAAGAGATGGAAATTCCCATTTAGGCATGGTTGTTACAGTCATAAAGGGTGGAAAGAAAATGCCTAGGGTTCACAAGGAGGAAGATCTAATGAGGTGCACCAATGGCAGCCACTATCTCTGAGACCTCTGCCCTTTCCTGGCTACTTTGCAGAGAAGGTCTCCTTATCAGTGACCCTCCTCACTTCATCCCTCATGTGTTCTTTATCCAAAATAACACATTGCAAATAATAAATTACAGCAAGAGTTGTCAAAGTTGGAGTTTCTCCTTTGAGTGGTGGAGTGGTACCATGATGCTCATGTGAGGAACATCACCTCTCCTCTCTGTCCATTTTTTTTTTTTTCTTTTTAACTTTCAAAAGGCTTTTTTCTGGAGGAGATGAGGAGATTCCCCTTAATCCAGTGGCATTTCTCCCTTGCACAGGTTCTCAATGTGACTCCTACCCAGAATGCACCATGTCTCCCCGGCACCGGCTCTGACGATGATGGCCACGCAGACTGTGCCCCCTCCTCCCTACCAAGACACCCCACAGGTGAGTGTCCCCCAGCACCCATGGGCTCCTGCAGACCCCGTGTGACACCTTAGCTCCTCCATTAATTAATATAATGACTACTACAAAGTATTTTACCCCAGAACACACTTCAGAGCCTGGCAAAAATGAAAACTGGCCTTTTGATTTAAAGACTTCCATCTCCAGTGTTAAAGGAGTCGAATAAATTTTCCAATCATCGTTATGGAATTATTAAAAAAAGATGATTTTGTCCAAGAGAAACCCAACTGGAGCACCCCAGTGGGCTGGACAAGGTTGGAGTTTGGAGATGTCCATCCTGAGATTTTTTGGGTGGGGCCAAGTGACATTTCCAGTTCCCAGTGATTGGGATAGAGTGCTGAACTGGATGGCATTCTGGGTTCAGAGCTGATCTTTGGGGGTTGATGTGGAAAATTTCGAGGTTTTCTCCCATGTGCTGAAAAAGTCCGCTTCCAAGGGAAAAAAAAAAGAAAAAAAAAAAAAAATTTAAAATCAAGCCTGTTCTCTGCGAGCTAAAATAAATAAATCGACTTTTATGGGCCCTCCTGGAGCCACCCGGGTCTCCTTTCTGCTCATCTCTGTTGGTGGGAAAAGGTCACTTCTTGCTAACGACACCTCGGTGGGGTTTTTATGGCTCCTCCAACTTCTCTGTCATCGTTTGCTCGCTTCGCTGCTCTGCTCCGAGACGGTTCCTCCCCCCCTTTCTCCTCCCCCCAATTTTTTTCTTCCCTCTCCACCCTTCCCCCCCCTCCGTTTTCCCGGCTGGAATCACATCGCCTTTCTAGCTAACGCAGCAGGGAGCCGCGACGCCGTTTTAACACTAATGGGCAATTTAAGGGACTTTTAAAATAGCCGAGATTTGCCACAGCATCCTCCGGAGATGTCCCCGCTGCCTTGCCCATCCGTGCCCCTTATCTGCTCATTCTTTTAATACATTGAATTTTGGGGACCCTCAAGAGCGTCGTTGCCCAAATTATTCCTTTTTTCCCCCAATCGGTGGGGTCGCTAGAGCGTTCTTCCTTCAGTTTCATGCATTTGAAGGAAAAGCTGCAGCCAGGAATTGCTTTTTTTCCTGATTGACGCGGTGACAGCTTTCTTTTTCCCGTGAAAAACTGGGATTTTTGAGGTTTGGAAAAGCAAATTGCACTACATTCTGCTCCTCAAAGGTGGGATAGAGATGGGGAGAGCGGGTTAAATTTAAAAAAACATCAGTTATGAGAGAGGCAACCATCTCGTCATCATGGGATTTGGTTTTGGGAGCCAAGTGCTAAAGAAGAGGATCGAGGGAGAAGAGATTCGCACATTTTGTGCAAAAAAAGAACAAATTAAGGGAAAAGCTGCTCTTCAAAGGAAGTAAGATGGCTTAAAAGTCACCTGATGCTGCTGAATGGCTGTCATGGAACATCATTTATATAGAGCAGCTCTACCTGTTGGAAATGAAAGAGGCTGCATAAATATGTGTATTTTTTCCATAATAAATTAAAAGCCAAGAGAAAGTCTTCAGCCATTGCATAAGAAAACTTACCAAAATAACATTGGGTTAAAAATAGGCATTTTAAGTACTTAAAGTGATGAAAGAAGCTTTGCCTTCTCAAAAAAAGTGTCTTATAGGTGGCTCTGTCAAGACCAAAATTGGAAAAATAGTTTTAAAAGGGAATTAATTAAGTAATTAACTTTTTATCTAAATAGGTATTTTCAAGTTAGTAAAATTAGTGTGGAAGTGTTGATTTTTCAACATCGGACAGAAAGCACTAAAACCAGTTTTGCCCCCTCCCCAAATTGTTTTTTAGGTGGTTCCATCTAGGCCAAAAATGGAAAAAAAATGAAAAAAACCCAAGATTTTTTTTTTTTTAATTCTTAAGAATTTAATTCTTAAAAAATATGTCGGATTTTCAGCAGAGAAAGCAACCAAAGCATCTCTAAAAAGTGCTTTTGAGCACCATTGGGACCATTGGGACCAAAAATGGAAACTTAAAAAAGTAATATTAAAAAAAAAAATTAATAACTTTTTTTTTAAAGTCACAAATTAAAAATTGGGAGATACGTTGATTTTTTTAGGAGGCTTAGTGAAAGCCCAAACTCCAGGTGTCCTTGGCACATTTTTGGGCTCAGAACCATTGTGATGGTGGTAGAAAAATTTTACTGTCAAAGAAAAAGGAATTGGGTAAACCTTGCAAATATAAGGATTTTCTTGCCTTGAAGATGCTGTGGTTGCTCCCTAAAATTGAGATATTTGACACTAATCTTCAAAACAAATTCAGGCAAGAGGGAAAATTGCACTGAAACCTGCTATAGGAGGACTCTATCTAAGGGTTTCCTTTGAAAAGAAGGGTTTTGTTTGAAAAACGGGAGTCTTGCAAAAATACAGGGATTATTTTACTTTCCGTTTTTACATTTTGGAACAGCTTAAAAAACTTTGTAGAATATATTTTGTCGAACTTTTAAATCCATCAGAGTTTCAACATCTTTTCTTACATTGTTAAGCATAATTTAAACAATTTTTTTTAACCTTTTAAACACTGGAATATTTTAACATATTTTTAACACTTGTGCCCCCTTTTGCTTTACTTTTTTACATAACTGAAACAATTTTTTTAACCTGTTTTACTTTTAAAAACCTGTCTTGGCATAATTTTTTTTACCTTCTTTTTTTACTTTTAGAAGATAAAACGTAATCCCAACCTAATTTTTGAAATGTTATTTTGGTAACACCTTTGTTTCCCTCCTGCAACTATTCATGGCCATTAAAAAATTAATTAAAAAAAATCCATATTTAAAAAAATTTCTGACACCTGCAACTTTAATACTCAAATCTACACTCTTTTCTCCCATAATTCCTCATTTTTCCAGTGCCAAGATGCTCCTGAGCCAGAAACCTGCTGCCTTTTTCCTCCATTCCCATCCCCACCTACTCCATAAAGACACTTTTTGGCATAATTTTTCCCTCCTCCCCACCAAGCAGTTCTATTCAGGTGCAGATACTTGCATCCAAGCATCCTCTCACCTATTTTTCCAACAATTTGGGGTTCATTTTATTTTTTATAATTATTTACTTTAGTGCAAGGTGAGGTAGTGGCTTCCAAATGGCTGCTGAGGAGCCTTTTTTTTTGAGTAATAGCACAGTTAAGTTGCAGACTTGTCTGGAAAATGATCCAGGTTGGCGGGATTTTGAGGCAGAATGCAAGAAGGACTTTGGCCTCCTGTGAATGAGAGTGACAAGGGGAAAAAAAACGAAAAAAGGGGGAAAACCACCATTTTTTCTCCAAAAAGAAGTAATTTTTAAGAGAGACAATAGGGAGAAAAAAGAACAAGAGTACAGGGAGATATTCTACGGTGTGGTTGGAGCATCCCAAAATCCACTTGTCGTTTGGTTTTAGTTAGAAAATGGAAAAAAAAAAAAGTGCTGGGATAGTGAACCCAAATTTTCACTCATTTATTGTAAGTAATTTCTGGGCTGGGGGAGTTAGCACTGAAATGGGTGAATTTTGAATTTGTACGTGCTGGAGCCAAACTTCAGAGTTGGAAACAATAAAGGAGACTAAAAAAAAAATAAAAAATAAAAAGCTCAATACCAGCAGCAAAAGGTCAAGCAGGAGATATTAAAGTCAAACATTTTTGAAGCAGAAGGTGGCCATGTTTGGGGCTGGTTTGGGTTTATGCAGCTTTAAAGGGCGATGAGAAATCGGCTTTTTTTTTGGTGCTAAGAACCTGAGTGTTGGGGTGAGTTTGGCTGGAGAAGAATGTGGACACCCACCCATATATATATGTATATTAGTTTTTTTAAAAAATATATCTATTTTTTAATATATTCACATGTATTTCTTTATCTATTATATATTTTATATTTTATATACTTATAATAATTCCATTTCTATCTGAATAATCACAGCAATAAATGTAGAATTCTATAAGAAAAATATCTATACAAAGATTGCTTTTCTCTATAAATAAACACAGGAATAAATTTAAAATTCTATTAGACAAATAAAGAATATATAAAAATATTTCTATATTAATAAGACGAGAAATACATAAGCATATCAGTCAAATAAATAAATAAATAAAATCTAGAGATATTTTATTTATCTCCAAATAAAAGCAGGAATGAAGATACAAGTATATTAGACAAATAAATGTTTTATGTACCATACTTAGCAAGAGACAGAGGCTTTCTATCCAGCTCAAGGAAGGACTGAAGATTTACTCATGAAAATAGGGAAATGTTGATTTTTTTACAAGATTCCCACACCACAACAGGTGAAACACCCCTTTGGTGTGCATTTTCCACAGAGTTTTATAGGTAAAATCACTAGATTTGGGGAGGTTAGGGGGTGGCTGATGCATTTTAACCCAAGACAATGAAAATTCTCCTTAAATTTTTGCTTGTAGCTGATTCTTGTGAAAATAAAGTCGATGTGTCATGGGGCATCTGCCTGGCCTACATGCAGCAATTTATTTCCTTCATGTAATTGTTAATTTTAAGGAGAAATTACCTCTAAGTATGTGCAGTTTAGGGGGGTGATGGTTTTGGGGTGCTACTGGAGGGATGCACAGTGCTTTATGTGTGTAGCAGCATGCTCACATCTCCTATTGTAAATACAAATATTGAACAGAAATATTTCCCGTTCTTTAGAAGGAAACCAAAGTCCTTAGTAGAGCAGAGGGAATTTTTCCCTTATTGATTTCCAGCCCTGTTCCCATTGCATCAGCTGTCTGGGGCTAAAGGTGGGTGATTTGGGCACTGGCAAGATTATTCTTTTTTTCTCATGGCACAAAAATGACTCATCCTGGACTTGGAGAGCTGGAAGAGGCTGAGGAAATTCTGGAAGGTTAGAAATGTCTGTGTGTCTAGACAATAATACCTGCTTGAAAAAAGACTTTTGGCAAGCAGCTGATTGTGCAAAGCATCCCATAATAAACTACCCCCCTGCCTAGGCTGTACTGCTGCAATAAGGATGTTGGGAATTTTTTTCCTGTGTTTTCCCCAAGTAAAAAGTGGGGGGAAAGTGGGAAAAGCCTAAACCTTGTCTTTCCAGGATTAGATAAAATGCTAGTATAAATTTTTACCCCCCAAAACATCCTTCTCCTGTTTAAACTTTAACAAATTTGACGCAGAAAGCAGCAAAATGCAGTGAAAACGTCTGACAAACAAACTCAATTTTCCTTTCCTTTTCTTTTCTTCTTTTTTTCCCCTTCTTTCACAGATGACAGCAACAACCCAGCAACCCACCAAGGCTCAGCCCGTCCACCTCCCCACCTCGGCCACCACCGCCCCGGTCCCTGCAGCAGCTGGTGACCACCAGGCACAGCTGGAGGCTGACAAACGAGCTGTCTACAGGTGATCTGAGCTAATGAGCAGTGGGCGTTAATTAATTAATGCATTCATTAATGCATTCTTTCATCAGTGCATTAGGGGTTGTAATCTATTATTAATGCATCGATCTGGCAGGGCATTAATTAATGCATTGGTTAATGCATCAATTCATTTGTTATTTTAATGCATTATTAATCCACTGTTATTGTAGTGCATTAATTAACACAACAGAACGGGATGGAGGTGGGGATTAGCAATTAGCTGCTTTTTAGGGTTAATTGTTATCAACAATAACTGTGCAAAGTGATGGAGCTCCTTCGTGGACCTGGTTTTGCAGCATCCTCCCCTCCAAAGTATTCACTCCCACAACCTATCTCCAAATCAGCCTTCTTTGAGGGCAAACTCATGCAATTTGGGGCCAAAAAAGCTGTCAGAAGGAGTAAAGTCAGGTGTTAATTTGAAATCTGCAGTTGATGGATCTGTAGGGGTGTGGGCAGCAACAGGTGTGGGGTGGAGGAGCCCTCATGCTCCTCTTTTTTGGGTCACTTTGGAATTATTGTATAATTGTAATAAGTGTCATAATTATGTAAATCATATAATTATGTAAGTAATATGTAATTTTATAAGTGATATGCAATTTTTTACAATATTATAATGCATACACTAATGATGCAACAATAATGTATATTATAATTACTGTTAAAGCTTAAACCAGTGCCATGGGGTCTTGCCAACCAAAAAATTGCAAGTCAGAAGTGAAGGAATCAGAGTATTTTGACTCCAAATATCACAAAAGAACTGGAAAAGAGGATGAAGGCATGGAATAAACCCCCCAGCATCCCAGGAAAAGGATTATTAGTGGCAGGTCTCAAGATTTTTTCCCATGCTGGAAATAACTTTCTCAAGGCAAAAGCGGTCACTTCAGAAAAGAAGACACCTTTTCTTTGCACTTCTGCATGGATTTTTCGCAACATTTATGGGAGAATGAAAACAAAAAAAAACAACTTTGGAGCTTTCATAGCTTTAATGTGAAGTACAAAAAAAACCCAACCCAAACCAAACCAAAAAACCCCAAAACAAGCCAGCAGTACCTTTTCAGTGGTATTTCCCACCAGAAAAATGGGGAAAAACTTTTTGGCTGGTCCCAGGTATGGACTTGGTTGCCCAAACCTAGATGTTTGGTTTTGGATACCAGCCAAATCTCCGCCCCCCCCCCAGTATGGGGAGCCTTTTTTTCCTGTGCCCAAAATCAGAATATTCAACTGTAAAGCCAATAATCTGGGTCATGTCTGTTTCATTAGTAACATGTGCACACCAGAGGGTTTTCAGCCCTCCTCTTCACCCAGAACAATGTTTTTTTGTTGATTTTGTTAATTTTCAGTATTTGCATCAGGTGGAAGTGTTGGCTGCAAACGTCAAATGATCAAGATGTTGGGAAATCAGTGGCAAAACATGATGGGAAATAAAAAAACAATGGGCAAGTCATCACCAGGTTTTGTGCTCCACCAGCAGCCCATAAAAACAGTAGAAAAAAAAAAGAAAAAAAATTATCCCCCCCCCTCCCTGCATGGCCTGGGAGCAGCTTGGCCAGGACTGGTCTAGTAGCATCACTTCCTAATGGAATTACTTTCCCAGCAAAAGTATTCTATTTACTTTATGCCACAGTGAAACCCAATGGATCCCAATGAATTTTGGACCAGTCAAGATTCGGCTTCCATGACAACTGATTCTTAAGCCACCCTGAGATGGATTTTTCCAATCTTTGCATTAAGTTTATTTTCTACTTTTTTGTGGTATTTTGGAGGAGGGAAAGGGGTATATTGGAGCTGGGTCAAAAAAAAGTAGGTTGGGCCAAACCCCGCTGAAGGTGTGGAATGACGCCATTAAAGGAATTCATTTCTCTTTATTAGCCCATGTCAAATGCTTTTTATTAGTGTCTGCCAACAACCTCTTTCTGGCAGGGAAATGTCAGGGCTGGTTCAGCCATTTGATTTGCAGGACTCCCTGGGAAAAAAAAAAATTGCAAAACTATATTCTACAAAAGAAATTTTTCTGCCTTAAAACCATTTCTTGTGCCATAGGGGTGATTTTCCATCTGTGTAACACCCTCAGTGGCCAAAATCCTCCTGTTTCCCCACCTGTCGTGGACATCCAGCTGTTTTTCCCTCCAAATTTCATAGTAAGGATGGGCTTCAGCTATCAAGTTTCATGCCACAACATCCACTTACATCCCCCATGGATGGGCATTCCTTCCCCTGCCTGTCAAGGACACAGGAAAGTTGGAAATAGAGGAAAAAAAGCTTTATTTTTTTGGCATGCAAAAAGGAAATAAAAGTTGCAACAACCAGTCAGTGGGTAGCTTATGGCAGAAACCCAAATTTTGCCACTCCTTGGGCAGCACACTCAGCTACAGGCCTTGGGGCTCTCTCTTAACCCATGGCTAAGGGGTTTGCACCTCCCCCTGTTTTGTTTTATTATTATTTTTTATTTTATTTTCATTTTAGCCTATTTTATTCCATTTTGGTTTTTTTTTTAACACTATAATTTTTGTAATGTATTTGTTGATTTGATTGGATTGGATTCTATTTCACTTCATTCCATTGCATTTTATTTCTTGTTTCTTTATTTACTTTTAAAATAGTTATATTTTGTTTTTTTTTATTTCCAACCAAAAAGCAAACCTCATCCTCCTCCTTTTGAGTGCTCCAAGACCTTCATGGGGGGGGTCATCCCCCAATTATTAATACCAAGCATTGTGAGTTTTACCCATCCTTGGTACCTGGAAACCCTCTGAGGAAAGGGGCTAGAAACCACCGGGGGGGGTGGGGGGGGGGGGGGGGCTGCAGTCCTCCCCCCATATTCTCCCCGATCCTTGGGGTCATTCCATGTTTCTGTTCCTAATTGAAGGAGCAGCTCTGGAAATAGCAGCGAGTGCCCACTGCTGAGCTGCCAGCTCATAAGTCCCAATAATTCTGCTGGCCGCCTGGAATTTGCTTTTCATATCCCTCAGCTCAGCCCCGGTGGGGCTGCCCAAATTATGAAATTATTTCCACCCCCCTCCTCCTCCACTCTCCACTCCAGCTGGGGTGAATCTTGCATTAAACCAGGATTAGCACAGCTTAAACTATAATATGCTGCGGTATTAGCAGCTGCAAATGAAGATTTAGCCCAGGGGTTTAACCCCTTCACCTGAAACTGAGAGAGAAAAGAGAGGTGAGAAGAGATTCCTCATCAGTTTTTGGAGGTGAAGTGGTGGAGTCACTTATAACTGAGGTGTTGTGGGAGACCATCCCTAGAGCAGCATCTTGCATTTCTCCCCCATTTCTGGTCTTCATCTGCTTCTTCTCCACGTGCTTTGGTGTTGGTCGTATTTTTGCATTTTATATTTCATCATCATCAGAGCAAACTGGCTTTGCAATATGTGTCAATCTCTGCTTTCTAAAAGGCATCTCATGGTAAAAAAAAAAGTAGGATACATCATTTTTCCCTTAATGGGTGGGTATGGGTGTGCTTCACAGAGGCACAAAGAGACATCTTGGAGGAGAAGCAGCCTGTAGCAAGGTCAGTCCCCAGGATGCTGCAAGGACCAACTGATTCCCATAATCTCCAACCAAGAGAAACATTTTTGGGTAAAATATTACCAGTGATGAGCAAGGGCTGATGTCATTCCCCCAAATGCAAAGCTACCTGGACAGCATATGGCTCTGAGACAACCACACCAAAGCCAAACCTTTATGGCCATGGAAAAACCTTTTGGAGGTTTGGGCTCTAGTACAGTGTTGGAAACCACCAAGACATTGGGAGAAGTCATTGCCTGGTAGGGAAGATGGTGAATTGTGCAGTTTTTAAGCTTTTTTTTTGTTGTTGGAAAAGGTCTTGAAAGACCACATTCATCAATGGCTTGGGAGTGAGGTTTGAACCAGCAGGCTGGTGATGGAATGACTGAATGGTGTGGGGTGAAAATGGACATGGGACCTCCAGCAGTGGGTGTTATGGGGGGGTCTCCTTTATCCTCTGCAGGCACCCACTGTTCCCACTGCTGACTCTGCTCTTTGAGAAGTGTGAGCAGGCAACGCAGGGCTCCGAGTGCATCACCTCTGCCAGCTTTGACGTTGATATCGAGAACTTTGTCCACCAGCAGGAGCAGGAGCACAAGCCCTTCTTCAGCGATGACCCCGAGCTCGACAACCTGGTAGAGGCTGCTGGGGCTTGGCAGATGGTTTTTGGGAGGTGGGGAGAGGGTAAGGGATGAGGAACAAGTTATGCAGATAACATTGTGACCAGTGTCTTGGAGCTCCATTTGTAGTGTTGGCCATCTTGTCAATGTTCTCTGTAGACCTTGCAAGACCTTCTCCAAGACTTTCTCTGAGACCTTTTCCATAAGAGCAAAGAGTATAAGACCTTTCCATAAGGGAGCAAACCCCTGCCCAGTTTTTAGATAGTTTTTACACACACACACACACACAATGAGGACAACACATTTCCTGGGATCAGCCGAGACTGATGGCTGGTTTGAGCCCCAAAATTTGGAATCTCTTTGGGAATTACTGCTCTTCAATGTAGCTTATGATAGAGTTCATGTTCTTGTCTGGTACCCTCTTGTTTCAAGTCTGATGGCCAGCTCTTGATGTAGAAACAAGGCAAAATAAGAGCTTTTCCCAAAAAATGGTGATGCATATCAATGGTTTGGGACACTTCGTATCATTTTTGGTGGCTTCTTTGTCATAGCAACCCAAATTTCCTACTGTACCCATTGCTGTTGGAAGGTGCCGCAGAAGATTCCATTTGGAATGGAGATTTTCTCTTCCAGCTAACTCTGGAAACATCCCCAAGTGCCATTATTTTGCCCATCAAGCCTCCACATGTGGTCTCCATGGAAAGCAAGTGGGTAGACAGGTTCATGGCATCATCCTGATGCACTCTTTCAGCATTCCATATGTGAATTTTTAAGGTCAGAAGAGGCAATTTTGCCCACCTGGTGATGCAAAGAGCAAAACACCTTCCCTGGGGGTTGGGATATATTGCAGAGGGATTCTCATATCAGTAAAGGAGCAAAATCAGGCAATTCACAGGCAGCTTTGTCCAGATACTGCTGATATAAAGGATGTGAGTTTGTCCAGTGACCTGTCACAAAGAGAAGAACAAGTAATGCTCATCCAAGTGCAGAAACGAACACTTTTTTTTTGCAAGAAACAATCTAAATATATATTAGAATTCCGCATCTTTTGTGCCCAATTTCAGCTTGTGGAGTTCTGTGAGATCCCTAAATCAAGAGTGGCTTGGCAGGCTGTGGAGAGTCCTCCAAAAAACTACAGACCACACACAGCCTGTCTTGCAAAATTTCAGATCCAAGAACAGAACAGCTCAGGGATGAGTGATAAACCAAGCAACATTCTGTATTATTTCCCTTTGAGGACTGCACATGTCAAATGTCGAGATGCACCAAAAAAACCCCAATGTATTAAATTAAATGGGTGCAATGAGGAGAGTGATCAAGCCACCTGAAGCAAAAATTCCTACTTATATCAATGTGAATCATCTCCAGAAAAAGGTCAGGGCAGGAGATAAATCCAGAGAGGCCAGGGCTTTTTTGGTGTTTTCTTCCAAAAAACCCCACAGCAATGATATTTTTGTTGCAAGTCTTGTTTTTGGGAGTGACTCTTGCTGCTGGGGTGAAATTTAGCCTTGGATATGCAGTGATGCCACGGCTGTCCTTGCAGCACTGAGGATGCATCTGCATGTATATGTTCTAATCCATTAGTCAGAACTTTTCCAAAGGCCATCCAAGGGTGGTTGGCCTCCATCAAGACGGAGATCCTGGCAAACATAATGCTGACAATGGACTGTTGGTGGGATGTGCCAACTGGAAGGACGTGTGGGGGGTTTGTTATTTTTGGGGTGCTTTTTTCATTTTTTTTTAAACACCACCAATTCCCTGGCAATCGTCAATGGTGAAGCAGGGATGAAAAGGCCAGCGGCATTAACTATCATTAGAGTAAGAGTCATGTATTCCTCACCACCGAGATGCGCATAATTAGAAATTAGAAAAAGGTCAGATCTCACCATTATCAACTCAATCAGCTGCCGACTGCCACACAGTCAATTAATTCAGCATCTGTATTTTTTACAACCCCGCACACGTACGCCGTCGGATTGTAACTCTTTATCCGGACAGATATACGGCGCAGTGGAGCAGGGACATAAAATGAGACCCTGAGCAAATGAGCTGAGATAATTGAGAGATTTATTTTTTATACATACATGTGTCAGGTCTTCTTGCCTTTGCCCTTGAATATTGACTTTCATGGCCATTGAGCTCTGGGGGAGCTGGGGCACGATGCCTCCACCTTGCACTTTGCCTGTGCCAACAGGAAAAGAAAAGCCAAAAAAAGTGCCAAAATGTAGCCAAGAAAAAAACCCCAAAACATTTAAAAAAAACAAAAATTTTTTTCCAGCCACAACCCATTGTCTCTGTTTTTTGCCAAGCGAAAATTCACTTTCTCCATGGTGTAACCTCCACCTGAGTTTGGCTCTGGCTTTTTTGGGGCTGTTTCCAAACCATGGAGAGTGGCAGTTTGTAAAGATGACCACTAAAATTTGCAAGTTAAAAAACACCCTTTGAAATGCAAAGACGCTTTGTTACATAAAACTGAATTTATTGCCCCGGAGTGAATAGCTGAAACTTTATATATTATGCAAGATTTCAAATAGCGGCTGTAAAACTGAAGGTTTCAGCTCAGCGAGAGGAATGTTTTATGTGTAAATTTTTCAACATTTATGGGGCACGTTTTAATGAGGCCCAGGCTTTGCACCGGCAATGGTGTACGGCACGGTTGCAGCCCTGTAAGCTTGTTAGAAGAAGTGATCTCCAGAGAATAACCAAACACTTTCTGACATGCAAGAGCTATGGGCTTGGACTTTTTTTAGGGCATGGGGAAAAATTCTCCTGAAGGCAACAGTAATTTTTGGGTACTTCAGCTTCTTTGGGTGTCAGAAATTTGAGTGATGGGGAGTGGAAGGTGGAGGGATGGGTGAGAATATAGATGTTTTCTTTTTTCTTTGTTGTGTTTAGAAAGGAAATGCATTTAATTCTACTGTACGGTTCTGTTGAGGTTGTATTTGGGGTAGGAATATTGAGAATAAAGTAGGCTTTTTTCTTCCAACACACAGAGAATTTTAACTTGGCTATTGTGTCCTTGCATAGATGGTGAAGGCAATCCAGGTGCTGCGCATCCACCTCCTGGAGCTGGAGAAGGTCAATGAGTTGTGCAAGGACTTTTGCAACCGATACATCACCTGCCTCAAAACCAAGATGCACAGTGACAACCTACTCAGGAATGACCTGGGGGGGCCCTACTCCCCCAACCCCTCCTCCATCACCCTCCACCCCCAGGTAACACCTTCAGCTTACTGGTAAGCACCACCATTGCCCATTGGCCAACAGGCAAGTTGGGCCAGAAAGGCTGGGAGGTTGGTCTACAACTCTTGTGGCCTCCTGGCAAGTCACCAAAACCCATCCCCAGCTGAGGAAAATAATTAAAAATAACCCATAACTTGCTCATATGGTGCAATAAATGACACTATGGTGATTTTTAAAAATTAATTTCTTTCATGGCCTTTTTTTCATGGGTTTGGCAGAGCTGTCTGTGTCTCAGCAAAGCCAAGACATGAAGACCTAAATTCTGTTGTTGCAGCAATGAAGCATGGGGGGAAAGCATCGTATAAACCCCGTACATGGGAAAATGAACAGGAAATTTGCATTTTTTCATGAAACAGTACTATTTCTTGGTAGGAGGGACAGAAACACCACAGTTTTCTCCATTTCTTCTCTTCCCATTCTTGTCTTTATTTCAAGGCAACTGAACACAGTTTTGGGTTTCGCTAAACCCTTGTTTGCCTCTCTGCTCCTCCTTTTGCCCTGACACATCTTTCAGTTCTCCCTCACAGGTGCCAGCTTTCCCAGCTTGACTTTTTTTTTTTTTTTTTGCATATTTTGGGTTTTATCTGGGAGAAGGAAACATTCAGTGCTTCAAGCACAGTGGGCATGTACAAGATGTCTAAGAACTGCAGAACTGTGAAATGAAATGACCAACCCATGCTGCTCCTTGGTGTCTTTTGGGACAAAATAAGAGGTTTTAACTTAATATTTGGAAAAACTGGGGGAAGTTTCCCATAGGTTGTTGTTTTCATGTGCATTTGCTGTGAATGTTGGCTGTTTGCATCCCAGAAATCTTCCTTGGTGCAACACTGGATGTCCTGTAGGGATTTCTCTGTCCTAGATACTGGATTTTTGGGGGGAAAATTTAATTCAGGGTTGCCCAATCCCCCTAGAAATAACTGCAATCAACTCAAAATAAGCCAGAGGTTCCAGGAAGCTTTGGGGGATTTCCCCACAAAAGGAGAAGGAGTGTGTGACTTTTTTAGGGTGTTTCAGGGCATTTTTAGAGTTGTAGAAAGGAAAAAAGAATGGATTTAGCATCTCATGTCCAAGCACTGCAGAGTTTGATGTGCTCCAATGTGTGACGCTTGCGGCCACTCTCTTCCCCTAGCTTTGGAAGGACAAAAAACCCCAAAAGTTTTCTTTCTTATTTGGGTTTTGTGAAAGCACCAAACCACTTAAATCATTATCTTAAAAAAAGCAACCAAACAAAAAACAACCCGGCTGCTTTCTATTTTGCAATAATCTCTAGAAATGGACTTATTATCCCTTTGCTGCTTTATGGTAGCATTCCTTATGATCAGAATTAGCAAGACACTTGCATAAAAGCGAACAATAATTGCTCAACGAGCATCTCGTTTGTAATTTATTAGTTTCTATTATTGTGCATCACCATGGCAACAGCTCACATCCCGGGTGATGAGAGAGATGTTAGATATGAGCCAACGAAGCTCCCGGTCCCAGCAAATGGAGATGCACGTTTTTTATCAGTAATTTTCATGAAAATAATAAGTGAAGGAGTTAATGAGATGGAAAGCCATCCTGTGGCTATTGTGATATTTTTTTCCCCTCTTTTCCTTATTTTTTTTTTTTTTTTAAAGTGTTGATCTAATTAGAATGCATCGGTCAGTAAAAGTAATGAGGATTTAGCGCCTCACAAAGAGGTGGGGATCGTATCAGAAAATTAGCAACGCGTCTTTGGATAATCGGGCCCATGGAGAGGTACCCAGAGCCTTCGATTCCTGCAGACCTGGAGCCACCGACATTTCCCCTCTGAGTAAGACTTGAAAGTTGAGAAATTCCAGTGAGGATTTGGAGGCAAGTTGCTGAATAAATAGGAACACACCCAAGAAAGACCCAACTGGAGGGGAAACACTGACTTAGTGATCAAGAGAGCTGTCACGAGCCAAAATATTCATGGTGATAGACCTGAAGGAGACACCATCTTATCTGGTCATTGTATGACGTAGCAGCGATGATACAATGGTGATTTTTCTTCCAATTATCCAACTACGCAATATCAGATGCTTGAGGGCCTCAACTCATGGAGCACACTAGAGTCTGCAAGTTTTGAAAAAAAGGGGTGAAATACTGGATATTGAGTTTGAAGTTGAGTTTGAAGGGCTGGGGATGCTTCATAGGGGTGAAGAATTACAGGATCCATAGTTAAAAGATGGCGAGTGGGATAATTTTGCTGATTATTGTCCAATTAAATTTACACTGAAGGCAGGTAAACCAGCTCAGGGGCCACTAATTTAGGAATTAAAATCTAAATAATAGAAATGTGATTAATATAAATGAAGGAGGTTTCTCAGAAAACGGGTTTTCACAGGACTAGGAGGGGGCATTGAGCATTTTCTGAGGATGTATACCAGGTTGGTTATGAAAGTGAAATATTTCTATTTTTTGCAAAGTTTTTTATCCCAGGACAGCCTGCTTAAGAAGTTCGGGGTATGCAGTAACAAGGATGTCAACTGAAAATAAGAAGACAACAGCTGAAGCTGTAAAAATGTCATTGCAGGAGAATGGGAGTTGGATTTATTGGTGTTAGTTGTGCTTTTAAAGATAAAAATGCAAGAAATTCTGGAAATGCAAAAATGCCTGAAGATGATGGAAAGATGAGAGAACACCAGACAGCTGTTTTGACTCTTGATGAACCTTTTTCTGTCACCAAGTCTGGACATGGCTCCTGGTCACAGCCAAGTTTGGGGTGAAAAGTTTGGGGTCTTTTCTGTGTGGAGAACATTCCCTGACCCTATAATAACTTTTCTACCCTATTTTGTCTATCACTTTCTCATTTCGTGACCTGTTTTGTTTTAGCCTCTTTGGCCTGCAGGTACAGTGAGCCATTCTCCTTCTTCTATTTTTCTTGTTTGTTTTTCAGTTGGCTTCATTGCTCTTCCTTGAATGAGGGCACAGACCCTTTTAAAGTCCCTCCCGTCATTTAATGAATATTTATTGAGTTTTTCAGACAAGGGAGGTGCCTGTTGCAGGACAGGGGGTGGGAAAAGCCAATTTAACCCAAAGTCAATCAGTTCAAATTTCCTTTGATATCACAGTGGTCCTACCAGCTTAGACAGCTGTCTTCACTTGCAAGAAAAAAAAACAATGCCATTCATATCAGGAACCTCCATCACAGCACTCCCAGGGCTGTTTAAATTGGATTAGATCTTGCCTCTTTCAGCTCTTGTTTTGAGTGACAACAGTGTTTATATGGCCATTTCCAAGACAGTGTTTAATCTTCTTGTCTTCCTCCTCATATTGCTGGTGGTTGGAGGCTAACAGATGGGTTGACCTGACTCAGTGCAGCACTTCTCTGTATAGATATTAATTTATTCAGGTTTGCCCTATGGACAAGCTTGAATTTCTGTTATTTAAAGCAATTTAAAATTTTTGTTTCATCTCCATCACCCACCCATCCATCTACCAAGGAGTCTCATGGATCTTCTTGGACTTGATGTTAGACTTGTTGATCTCAGAGGTCCCTTCCAACCCAGACGATTCTATGATTCCTACCTTTGAGTTTGGCCAACTCTTTTTCACTGAATTCCTATTTCTTTTTTCTCCAACAAACTCTAATTTTTCTCCAGCTTAACTTGAACATAGATAAAATTCTTAAAGTTCTGATGAGACAGAAATTTTTACACACCCCAAAATAAACTGCTTTTATCATGAGGCATGAGCAGAATGTCAGCCCAAGCAGTGCCACATACACTCAGCCATTTGGAAGTTGATATTTGCCTTATGGTAGGAAAGGGTTTGTACCAGATCTTTTACTTCATTGAAGTGATTTTTAATTCAGTGATATATTGATTTGAGGAGGGTTGGTGCCAAGAAGTGGGTCTGCAGAGACCTCTAGTGATGCCTTTTTATTTTCTCTTCAAGTTTCAAAACTGCAAGAAATGTTTTAGCTTCTTCAGCTTCTAAAATATGAAACCATTTCCTACTGCAGCAAAGTCACAAGTGTAGTATAATTTGGCTGACATTTGCAATTCAAGGCAATTAGTATGTAAAATATATATATGATTTTTTTTTTAAATCTTGTAGATAGCTACGTTTATTTTAAGCCTCCTCTTCTATTGGTAGCTTCATGGTGAGGTTGCAGAAACATCATTAATTTCTTTAATTTTTTTTCCTACTAATTCTCAATATTCTTTTTTGCAGTCAGCTGTGCTGGTGTTTTGGCACAGTTCTCCTCCCTGCCACCCAAAAAATGTCAGTTTTTACCACCATATAATGCTGTTAAAAATAGTTTTGCCCCTTACATACAGAAATGACATTTTCTTCTTCGCATTTTCTGATATCCCAAATTATTTCTTCCCAATGCACTTGCAAAAATTATCTTCTTCCATTCCTTTCTTTGGAGGAATCATGAGGAAACACAAGGAGGGAGAAGAAAGCTGGAGGTCTTAACACTGGTCCAAATTTCTCATCTCCTTTGGCTTTATGTGATGGCTTTTCCCCACCCCATTTGGTTTTGTGTATTTCTACCATTTTTGTTAGCTGGGCACTTAGCAAAAGCCGAGTCCAAGTGTATAGGAAAGCAACCAGGTTTTGCTGAGTAATCTTTGTTTTTTAAACTGAAAACCATTTTCCCCCAAAAGGCTGAAGATGGTGAAGTGATATTAAAAAAAAAAAAAAAAAAGGGTACATTTTCTGATTATATGATTTTTTTTAAAAATTAATTTAATTATGAAAAGGAATGTCTAGGGTGTGAAACAAAAAATTCATAACAATTGCAGCAAAATTCCCAGATAAATAATAATCTGGTCATCAATGGAGAGGCCAAAAAGAAGTTGTTGCAGAGTTTAGGGAAATGCAGAACCAAACCTGACATTTTTTACCTCAGCGATGGCAAATAAGAACAGACACAACAACACCCTAATTCCCTGCTGAACCATACACCCACATCACTCCTTGATGTAAAATTACTCTCCTGTGATAAGAATTATTTGCATGTAGAGATAACGATCTTTATGGTTTTATTATGAGCAAAAGAGAAGCTACATGTATGGTCACCTTCACCAGTGTCACTGCATGTTGCTAGTCCAGAAGGATCCTCTTTTCTTAAACCAAAAAACATATTTCTTGGAGAAATGCATCAAAATTAAGAGAAATTGCTGCTCCCTTGACAAAACCACTCCAGAGCTAGGGTTCCTACAAAGATTACAGCTCCTGGCTAAAAAAATGCACATTTTTGCAAGTTATCTTCAAGCTGCAAGGACTGATACAAAATTGGGGTACTTAATTCTTTTACTGTTATTCAGGCAAGGGGAAGCTGAGGGGCTTACCCCACTTTTTAGCAGATGCTGCTTCATGCAGTTCTAGTCAAAGCACAAAAAAAAAAACCCAAAAACCATCATGCTGTTACTTTTTTTCCTTTTCTTCTTCCTTATGGGAAATTGTGGCTGCACAAAGAAGTTGAGTTTGGGGAAGACACTAAGTGGAAGTTTTGCAAAGCAGAAATCCTTATTTTCCCCACCCTTTTTTTTTGTAAGCGATGTAAGGAAAAAACCCTCCAATTTTGCCCATTGAACCAGCTCCAGAAGATAAAAGGCAACGGAGCCAACTTATTGGAGGTGGGGGGGCGGGGGTAATGAAAACCATGTGTTAAAATTCAAGTTATTAATTAATTACTTTTTCCCCCCCCCAGGAGATGCTGCAGAGCTCACCTGCCGCACTGCCGCCTGCCTCCAACCCCCCGCCAGGCATCGTGGTGCCGGCAGCTGCGCTAACGCCGGGCAACTTGGCCATGAGCAGCGGCAGCGGCTCCCCCGCCGTCCCAGGTGGGGACCCCAGGGGAGCTAGTTGATGGGGAAGGGTAAAAATCTGGGGGTAAAAATCTGCCCCTATGAGCCTTTTTTTTCCATAGGTGGAGCCTTGTACCAGCCTGTGACAATGGTCACGTCACAAGGCCAGGTCCTTGCTCAAGCCATCGCCCCTGGTACCCTACAGATCCCCAATACCCAGGTAAGATCTGTCCCACCCCAAAATTATATTTGAGGGGCTCTTTTGTGCTGCTGAAGCAAGCAAAAACCTCAGTTTCTTCATAAATTTCAGCACTTGGGAGTATCCTAAATTTTTAATTAGCAGAAACTTTGATTAAATCCATCTGACAGGTGCCTCTAGGGTATCTGAAAAGTTCTAACGAAGACCTAACAAATTATAGCAATGCATATGCTATGGCTATACTATAAATATTGTATTAACTGAATTATCAATTAAAAAATTAATTAAAATTATACAATATAGTACAGTATAGTATGGTAAAGTGGAATAAAGTAGAATAGAACATGACATAACATAAATGTCAATATATGTTTACAATATATTTATTATATATAACTGCATTTGTTATTTTTATTATAAAATAATTAATATAAATTAATATAAAATATTATTTATGTTATTTTTATTACACTACATATGACATTAATAGAATAGTATGGACCCGTGATTACCGGCATCACCTGTCTGCTACACCAATCACAATACTCATAGGAACAGCTAAGTTTTTTCCCTTGCTTTCTGGATTTTTGAGGAGATTTTTCACCATTTCCTCTGGTTTTATTCTTTTTTTGGGGGGTCATTAGCTACATGGGGTTTCCCTGTCTGGCTACATCTTGCATTAAGTTGAAAGTTTGGAGTACAAATGGATGTAGACACCCTGACTATCTCTGCTGACTCAGGATCTGTTCCAAGCCTCCACTGGCCAGGAATCTGGTCAAAAAAAAATCTACTGTTTCCTGGGGACAGATCAGCAAAAATTCCCCCAAAATGAAAATTTTTTAAATTTTTTATTTTTTGAAAGATGCCAATTTAATGGCAAGAAAATAAATAAATAAATAAGTAAATGACATTTTGGAAATGGATGACACCTGGGTAATGATTTTTTAAAAATTTTTTTCTTTAATATCTCCCTGTTGAAAGCCAAAATCTTGCAGCAAAACCTTTTGTGAAGGCGAAAAGCAAGTGCAGGGGTAAAATCAGGGCACAGAGGGAGCCCTGGACAAGCACCTCTGGATGCTCTTCTTGCACCACAGGCATGATTTATTCAACCAGAGCCCAGAGGAATGGCAGGGACCTGATGGCCCTATGTTTAATTTATCCAGGAGAAGCATTTTGATGAAGGGCTGAGGGGAAAAAAAAAAAAAATTAAAAATCCCATTTTAGCTTGAGCGCTGATATTTCAGTTCTGTCCTCACAATCTCATTAAAACTTCTCTTGCAGCAAAATGTTTTGGGGTTTTTTTGTTGGTTTTTTTTGGGGGGGAGGGCGGGGGGAAGGGAGAGAAGCAAATTTTTCCCCTCAATGGCCACATTTCTATTTGTGATGGAAATGGAATGGATGAGGACCGAAGATTCGCAGAGGGCACAGGCTGAACCTGAAGTTTAAAAATATTTTGGGGGGATTTTTTAGTTGGGTTTTTTTTTTTTTTTGAAAGGTAAAAAGTGTTTTCCCCCACAATTGCGTACTGAAAATGATGGTGACATCAGTACCAAGGTCCCCAGCTGTGCTAGTGCCATCATAGTGGAAAAAAAGTCTGTTGTCCTCTGTGAAATAGGGGGAAAAAAAACAATTGAAGATGTTAAATACAGATCCTAGAGGAAATGGGGATCTCATGAAAATTTTGTGGGGAAATAAAAAGGTTTTTGAATGCTCTCTGTGATTTGCTGTGTTTTGCAGTCACACCACTCCCTTTTCGAGTTGGTTTCCCTAATTTTTTTTGATTTGTTTTTCTTGGGCTTTGGGTTGGTTTTGCTTAGTTTTGGCATTGGGTTTGCCCATTTTGGGGGTTGTTTTTGCTCATTCATGGGATTGGTTTTGCTTGGATTCTTTGGGTAGGTTTTGGGGAGAGTTTTCTTCATTTTTAAGGTTGATTGTACTTGGGTTTTGGATTGCTTTTGCTCAGTTTTGGGGTTGGTTTGGGTTGGTTTTTCCTCCTTTTTGGATGCCCATCACAGTTTAGAGCCAATTCTCTCCCCATTCCTCTTTCCTGGCAGGTGAACCTGGATATCACCTCCCTCCTTGATGGTGAGGACAAGAAGTCCAAGAACAAGAGAGGTGTCCTGCCCAAACATGCAACCAACATCATGCGCTCATGGCTCTTCCAGCACCTCATGGTGAGCACTGCAACTGCTGAAATGCACTGAAAGCTGGGAAAAAAAGGCAAAACCCCCCCAAAATTAACAGGCTGATGTCATGATTTGTCCCAATTTATATTTAGGTACACAAGGTGGGTTTGATTTTATTTTGGGGAGTATTCTGGGGATGACAGGTTTTCACTGCAGGTGGCAAAATTACTTTTTTAATGCATGAAGAACCAAACCAAACCAGAGAAGTACCATCCCAAGCTAGTTTGTGCACCTCCCATGATTTTGGAGGGTTGGACTGGAGGGTTACAAGCAGAAGAGGAATTTAGAAGACTAGAAACTGAAGAACGATTTTCTACCAGGTGCTCCCAGAACACCATGGTGTGGAATTTCCAAAACTGGATCCAAAAAACCCCTAAAATACTTCAACTGCACTGTTGGACTCTTGTTCTCAGCCTGGTCCTCACGGTCAAAAGATGGTTGGGCTTTCCCATGGGATTTCTTCATCTGACTAATTATAGATGATGCAGGATTAATTCAACAGCATCGATGCTCATCAGTGTTTTGGGTTTGGGAGTTTTGTAGTACCAGCAGGAAGAAGGAATATAACAAAAATTGAGATTTTTTTTTTTTTTTCACAAAAGAGACATTTTTAGTCAGTTTGGCATTACCGAGGCCTGGGTGGGATGGGTGTCTCCTGCATGACTTCAAGTGGTTTTGTCAAGGAACTCAACAGACTTCGGGGGCAAACAGCTGGAAAAGAAGTCTCTTAAATCAACACTGACTCTAGGCTCCAAAAACATGATACACAGGGCTGGTTCGGTAATAGTTTCATTTTGTGAGTTGGAAAGGAGGATTTTAGCGCAACTGGGAGTGGGATGTTGGAAGTTTTGAGTGCTGGGAGCCTCCTAATGCAGATGTTTCAGTGCATGTTATAGGTACGCTGAAGGAGCATTGTTGATCATGGCAGGTTTTGATTCCCAAATCCCACCTTTAGTAATGACCGTTGTTGGAAAATCACTAAGATTAAATTAAAAAAAAATGTTTTCCTTTAAGAAAAAGCCTTGAGAACACCAGGGAAACCCGGATATTCTCAGATGCAACCTTAAATGCAATAATCCACTAAATTTGGGGTGAAAAAATGGAAAAAAACCCCAAACTCCACTCGGGGCTGCCATTTTGCCTGCAGGGAAGTAATTTCGTTGCCCCATCTCTCCTTTTTTCCAGCACCCCTACCCCACAGAGGATGAGAAGAGGCAAATTGCTGCCCAGACAAACCTGACCCTCTTGCAAGTCAACAATTGGTGAGTGCATCGGTGGCCCCTGCAGGCATCTTGCAGGCTCTGGATATCTATTCCACCCTATTTCGTGCTATAAATGCTTTTTTGGATGGTAACATGGGAAGTTTGGGATGATTTCTGGGAGATGAGCTCATGGGTGGGTTAATTGTCAGCATTGGTTTGCAATGTCTCAGTGCCCTCTTGTGGCGAGCTCGGTGGTGAGCAGCTTCTAACTCCTGGCAGGAAAAATTAATGTGACGATGTCACGTGCCACAGACCAAGAAAATAGGTTTAAAAAAACCCAAATTTTGGGGCCAGGCAGTCAGTTTTGAAAGGGTTTTTACTTCGCAGCTCATTGAATTGTTTGAACTCCAAATGAAATGCTGACTCTTCCCTACTCCAATGGTCTCTCTTTTCCCTGGGAAGGTTCATCAACGCCCGGCGACGTATCCTGCAGCCCATGCTTGATGCCAGCAACCCAGACCCAGCCCCCAAAACCAAGAAAATAAAATCTCAGCACCGGCCCACCCAGCGGTTCTGGCCCAACTCCATTGCTGCTGGGGTCCTGCAGCAGCAAGGTGGCAATTCAGGGACAAATCCTGACGGTAAGGACAAACACTTGAATGCCCCATCCTAGGGGGGCAGTCATGCATTAAATTATTAGTGAAGGATTTCTAGAGCCCTTTAACCATCTGTGAAGGAGAACAGGTTGTAGAGGTGGTCCACACAAGGTCCTTCAAGCTGGAGGCAATGAGGAACTGCCGGAGCATAACATCCCTCAAAGGCCATCTACTATGGGGGATCCCCAGGTGCTGGGGAGGGAGTAAAGAGGGAGATGGAGAGAGAAGCCAAAATGAAAAAAAGATGAAAAATTGAAAATGAGAAGATGGATGAGTCAAGATGAGGAGACAACAATGCAATGAAGAGAAGAATGTTAAGAGATGAAGGTGAAATGAGAATACACAGGAGACAAGATGGAAAGGGAGAAGATGATGATGAACAGGTGGTGAAAATGAAGAGAACAGAGAAGATGGAGACAAGAAAAGGAGCAGATGAAGGGGGAGCAGATAACATAAATGAAGAGGAATAGACAAGATGAAAAGAGAGAAGATGAAGGGACAGGAGGGTGGAAATTAAGATCTGTCTAACCATTTTGGGCATCTACTTCCTGAAACTTCAGCTGCTTCATAGAAACACTATGATGGCTTCTTGTTATTTAATGATGATAACATGAGCTAAAAAGCTAAGAGATGGACTTTGGGGATTGGCTGGGTGGGACACCCTACAGGATGCTCCAGCTGGGTACAGCTTTTTGCTTGCGTTATTTTGGGTTCATACACTTTTTTTTTTATTTTGTCCTTTTTGTATTATTTCTTGGTTTGTTTGTTTTGTTTTTTAATTTCAGGCTCCCTCAGTGTGGACAACCTGCAACCCCTCTCATCAGCCACAGCCACCATAGCCATGCAGCAGGCCATGCTGGTGGCCCATGACGACTCCCTTGATGGCACCGAGGAGGAGGAGGAGGAGGAGGAGGAGGAGGAGGAGGAGGAGGAGATGGAGGAAGAAGAAGAGGAGGAAGAGCTGCAGGAAGAGCCTGGTGGCCTCCCGGCAGCACCTGGTGCCGACCTCGGCTTGGACCACAGTGACTCACTGGAGTAAAGTCCTGCGCTCTTCCTAGAGCAGTGACAAGACCAGAAGCAAAATTTCCCTCCCAAAATGCCAAAAAAAGAAAAGAAGAAAGGCAAGAATAAAAACTGAATTGGTGAGAAAAAAGCAAACTGGAGGTGCTGGCGGATGCCGCAGATGCCCGCAGGAGCGCGGGGACCACCACTTCAGTGCATGGAAGTGAAGGACACATGTTTACAAGGCACATATTGTGACCAGAACAATTTTTTTGTTTCCAGGTTTTAAACTTATTTTTTTCCCTTTTCCCTTCCATTTTTGGGTGAGAAAAAGCATTTTTAGGGGGGAGTTGTTTCCCCCAGGCCATGCTGAGATGATGTTGGGCGACAGCGGGTTTTCACCATTGGGCCAACGCATCCATCGCTTGGATTTCTTGGTGCTGGGAGTAAGTTTCCCCAGTGGTTTTGACACTGAATCAGGAAAAAAAAAAAGGTGTGTGTGTGGGAGAAATTGGTTTTAAAAAAATGCAACTTTTCTCTCAAAATTGAATGGTGACCTCCTCCCTGCAAATTCACCCAGGCAGAAGGAAATTCAGTGTTGTTGCTGGGAATGGTTTCTCCACAGGACTGTCCATCCACATGGGAAAATGGTGGAGGTTTATCCCAAAGGAGCCACAGGGGGAGGACAGCTCTGTGAAAATATAATGTGTTTGTGATGGGATTTTTTTTTAATGAAAGCAAAAGGGCAAATTTCAAATTAAAATGTGAGACAGGGAGAAATTCAAAAGCAAACCTGGGTGAGGCAGGGCAAAAATAATAACAATTTTCTTCTTCAGGTTCCTCCTGTAATTGCAGATTTCTGTAAAAAGGGTACTTGGGGGTTTTTTTGTGGCTTTTTGCCAGTTTTGTCCTTATTGTTTGTTGGCTCTTGAGGAGCTGAAGAAAGAAAAACAAAACAACAGGGCAGCTGGGGGAAAAACAAAAAACAAAAAACAAGGAGTGATGCAATGGGCATAAAGGCCTATTTTTCGATATTGATCTGGCGTGAATGTAATCTGTAATTTCATAAAGGACTCATTGTAATTTAGTATTAATTCATGGCCATTTATTATAAAGTGCTACGAGATGAAGGTTTGCAGCTGTATTTTATTGGCAGCTTCTTCACCAAAATGGGTGAATTGACCCAAATTCACAATTGAGTGATGCAATGTAAACAGGATTTCTAATTCCCAAAATCATGCTGCTCCCCAAAAATCAGTAATCATCCCCACTCTCCCGCCCCCAAGTTCCAACATGATTTTAACCCAAAATAAATGATGGCTCTCAAACTGAGTGATGCAGCCCCAGAATCTTAGACCTTCACCTAAAATAAATGATGTGCACCCCTAAGTGAAGGATAGCCTCAAAAAATGAATGATGCACCTACAAAATCAGTTGTTTCTCAAAAAAAGTGATTCCCTCCCCGAATTAGATGCCCACACCGAAAATGTGGTGCTCAGCTCAAAATGAACTATATTCTCCAAAAATGGGTGATTCTTCCCCAAAAAAAGTTATTCTTACCCAGAATGAGTGATATTCTCTAAAACTGAGTGATGCACCCCAAAAAAGAATGAGTGTCCCCCCAAATTAGGTGTTTTCTCTAAAAAATGTGTGATATTCCCCCCAGAAGAGATGCCCACACCTATGTGATGCTCACTGCAAAATAAGTTATTCTCCAAAAATGAGTCTTCCTCAAAATGACTGATTTTCCCTCAAAATATTAATATCTAATGTGTAATCCTTGCCTCAAAATGATTTTCTCAAAAAATAGCCCCCCGAAAATGTGTGTTCCCCACCCTGAGTTATGTTCTCCAAAAGGTGCCTCCCAAAAAAACGATTGATCTTCTCAAAACCATGATGCTCCCCAAAATGGTTCTCCAAAAGGAACAATTCTTCCCCCAAATGAGCCAGACTCACCAAAAATGAGTGATATTGCCCCAAAATGATGCTCTCCCAAGCAAGCTGCCCCCCCAAAATGAGTGATTCTCCCCAGGATATAATCCCCCGCATTCCCTCATGAGCCATCACTAATTAACGGGTTGAAGGGGGAAAAAAAAATCAGTGATTTTTACACAATTTGTAGCAGAAAATGGAGCTGATAAAAGAGTGAAAAATTGGCAAAATTGTCTCAAAAACGGAATTTAAGGCTAAATTTTTGCCTTTTGGGTGGCGGGGGCTGCCTGCAGTGCTGCAGTTGGCTCCCAGACCCCAGGAGCTCATTACCCATCAATTTGCATATTGTTCTAAAATGCTGAATATTCATGAGCACCGCAGCCAAAGGCTTTGTTGGGTATATATATTTAAAAAAAAAAATTAAAAATGCATTTTTCTCTCTAAAAGTTGCAAAAAGCAGCATGGGGACACAGGGAGGAAGATGTCAGAGGCTGGTTGCTTAATTAATGAAACAAATTATTTATTTCCTTGCTGTGCAAACGGGGGAGGAGAGGAGAGGAAATGGGGGAAAAAGGAGTGCTGGGGGAGTGGGGTGGGGGAGGATGGAGCCACGGGTGACCCATTTTCCTTGGGTTTGGCCCTGTTTTTGTGGGGAGGAGATGGCGAGGTGCAGAGCTGCGTCAGGTTGGGCAGAGGACTGCAAAAAGAGAAGGCATGGGTGGGCATGGCGGTGTAGACACACTTGGGGGGACGACACGAGGGTGCACAGGGATGCATGAGTCTGCATGATGATGCACGAGCATGCAGGACGCATGGGGATGCAGAAGGCTGCTTGATGACATCTGAGTGTGCAGAAGTGGTGCAAAAGGGTGGGTGAGTGTGCATGGAGATGCACAAGCATGTAGAAATATGCAGGATACACGAGTGTACAAGGAGGTGCATGAGGAGATACGATGATGCACAAGTACATCCAGAGATGCATCAAGGTGCAGAGCAAGTGTGCACAGAGGGTGCGTGATGATGCACAGGGATGCACTGGGGTGCATGCATGAGTGTGCCTGGGGGTGCATGAGTACACAGGGATGGATGAGGATGCACAATGGGGCAAGAGCATGCCTGGGGATGATACACAAGTGTGCACAGGGGTGCACGAGGGTGCACGATGATGCCCACACAGGGATGCATAAGGTTGAACAACGATGTATGAGGGTGTGTGGGGATACACAAGGGTGTATGGGGATGCACGGGGCTGCAGAAGGCTGCACAAGGACACATCATGATGACAGAGGGTGCACAATGATGCATCAGCTTGCACCAGGATGATGCAGCAGAGTGTACAAGAGCTGTGGTGGGAGCTGTATGAGGCTGCAGGCAGGAACAGACACGGAGCTGCAGGAGGGATGGACAGGTGGAGTGCATGACGCTGCCTGAGGGGATGCATGGGAGTTCAAGAGGCTGCAGCTGGGCCACATAACTGTGCAAGGGAGGATGCCCAAAGGTCTGGGAAGGTGTGTGAGATGCAAGAGGCCTGTGCAAGGGATGCAGGCAGGATGTACAGAAGATGCATAAAGGATGCAAGGAAGGTGCAGGAGGGATCCATGGGAATGCAGGAAGGGTGCACAAGACACTGCACAGGAGCTGGACTTGGGAGTCATAGTGCCTGCATGAAGGATGCACCAGAGTTGCATGTAAGATGCATGAGGGATGCAAGAGAAATACACAAGAATGCAGAAGGGCTGCATGAAGGATGGGCGGGGATACACAAGAATGCAGAAGGGCCCCAGGGAGTATGCAGAGAGGTGTGCATGGAGGACACAGGAGGTGAGCTGATACCTTTGAGGATATAATCAGTGAGCAGTGTGGGTACCTTCTCATTCCCCTCCTTCATGGCAAACAGGACTGTGAGGGAGAACAAGGCCATCAGGCCAGCCCTGTTCCCCTCCCCCAAATGTCCCTCTCACCCCCCAAAACCAGTTGCCCACAATGCATCAGGCATGAGACCACCTTCAGGGCAGAACTGCCAAACTGGAGCTGAGCAGAAAGGGGGAGGGGGGCTTGCTATGAACCCGTGGTGCAAAAAGCATCTTTCCTCCCCTCCCAAAATGAGCTTCGTTGCAATAATGTACCCGGGTCAACTGCACCTCAAAATGTTGCAATGCTGCAAGTTTGTTTTGCTATGCAAATTGGTTACATTGCAACCAAATGCTGCAACAATACCAGGCTGCAAATGTTGCACTGCATAAGAAAACATTGTGCTGCCATCCCCCAAACCCACCACGATGCAAAACAGCTGATGCCACCCCAAAAAAACCAACCCTGGAGCCTTCTCCCCAACACTCACTGTTGGTGAGCATCTGCAGGTCCTCGACAGAGGGTGGCGACCCTTTCTTCTCATAGGGGATCACTGTGTTCAGGTACTGCAAAAAAACCACAAGCAAAACAACCCCAATCCCAACAAACTCACCCCAAAAGCCACCCCTGTGGCATCAAACAGCTGCTTTATGGTGTTTTCTTTTTAGCTGCAAATTGTCCCAAATTGGCACAGAATTTGTTTTTCCCACCCTAGCATTTAATTTGCAGGAGCAAAACCCACCCCAAAATCCCCCCCTGCTCAGGGAAAGGATTTTGGGGTGAAAAAATGGTGATTTTTGCACAGCAGGTTGCAGGGGACAGAAAGGAGATGATAAGGAAGGGATGTGGGGCAATTTGTGCGAGAAAAAGAAACAACTGGCACCTGCTTCTCGGTGGTGGTGGGGCCGAAGGTCTGGCGCAGGCTGGAGTGCAGGATGCTGGAGATGCCCTCCATGCTGAACCGCTGGGGACACGACAGGTCATGCTGTCACCTCCTGGGGACACTAACTCAACAGCACCCCTGGCACAAATGTGTCCCCCCCTACCTCCCCGAGTCCCACCATGTTCCCCCCTCCTTCTGTCCCCATGTCCCCAGCTGCCCAAACCCATGTCGCCTACTCCCCCGTCCCCATGCCGCGTCCCCTCTCTTGTCCCCGTGTCTTAAGTACCTCTGCCCTGTCCCGTCACATCCCCACATCCCTGTTCCTTGTCCCCCCATCCCCACGTCCCCATCCCACCTTCCTCAGCCCTGTCCCCTCACTCCACCGTAACTCATCCCCCTGTCCCATGTCCCTTTGCCTCGCGTCCCCCTCTCCCTTGTCCCCCATCCCTCCTCCGCCATGTCCCCACCTTGCGTGGCAGATGTCCCCCACGCTCGGGCCGCCCCGCCTGTGTGCCGGAGCCGCGGTCGCGGCGTCGGCGTCGGGCAGCCTCGCGCTGCTCCCGCTGCTCGCCCTGCACAGCCAGCAGCGCGCCGATGAACGCCGTCTTCACCTCCTTCTCGAAGGCCAACTCGTCCCGTCGTGCCAGCTGGGCCACCAGCTCTGCCGACAGCGCCCGGCTGGCCGCCTCCGCACGCCCCGCTGCCACCGCCAGCTCCCGCGGGGACAGGAGGGACAGCCCTGTGCCCGCCGGGCACGGGGACAGGCAGCATCAGTTAGTGCCACGCGCTGCCCAGAGCTGCTGGTGCAACATCTGGTGCTCAGAGTGTGAGGCTCTGTGCAATGCGTGTGACACCGGTGCAAAAATGAAATGCACGATGCAATGGTTGCAATGCCTGGTGCACAAAGTGCAACGCGTGCAATGCCCAGTGCAAAAATGCAATGCACGATGCAATACACGGTGTGCAACACCTAGCACACACAAAAAAATGCAAGGCACACTGTAATGCATGCAGTGCCTGTTGCAATTAAAAATGCAACGCATGCAACAACCAGTGTAAAGAGGCCGTGCACAGTGCAATGCACGCAATGCCTGGCACATAAAAAAAATGGAATGTGTGCAACATCCAGTACAAAAATGCAACCCACTGTGCAAAACACGATGCCCAGTGCACAAAGTGCAATGCATAGAGCAACGCATGCAACACCTGTTGCACAAATTGCAATGCACAACACAATGCATGCAACACCCGGTGCAAAAAGATGCATTGGATTGTGATAAGCATGCAATGCCTGGTGCACAAAGCACCATACATGGTGCAACATCTGGTACAAGAAGTGCAATAAATGGCACAAAAACTCAGATGCACAGTGCACAAAATGCAATGCACAGTGCACAAAGTACAGCGCATGCTGCAACACATGCAATACATCCAGGACATTAAGGACAACGCCCAGGTGCAATATCCATTAGAAAAAGTGGGATGCCCATCACAGTATATGCAATGTCCTGTGCAATTAGTGAAATGCCCAGTGCACAAAGTTTAACACACAGTGCAAAAAGCTCAAGGCATAGCGCAATTAGTCAGATGCTCAGGCCAGTTACTGCAATGCCCGGTGCAATCAGTGAAATGCCCAGTACAACATGTGAAACGTCAAGTGCAAAACATTCAGTGCCCAGTGCAATAAATAAAATGCCTGGTGCAGGAAATTAAATGCATGTAGCAATTAGTGCAACACACCGTACAGTGAGTGAAATGCCCAAGCAACAAGTGTAATGCCAAGTGCAATGAATTAAATGCCTGATGCAATTAGTGCAGTGCACAGTGCAAACACTGCTGTGTGTAATGCAATTAGGGAAAGGTACCCTAAAGTTTGCAAAAAAGCTTCCTGCACCTGAAGGTGCAAATATTCAGATGCAGGAACTGCAGATAGCTGCCTGGTGCAAGTGCTGCAATGTTTGGGGCAGTGAGTGCAATGCATGGTGCAACTAGGGAAAAGCAATGCAAGTGGCATGCTCAATGCATTAGTGCATCATCCGATGCAATTAGTGACAGGCCTGGTGCAAGTGAGTGGGTATCATGGTTACGCAATTAATGACCTGCACGGTGCAATTAGTACAACCACGTTGCAAAACCCCCTCCTGTGATTAAAGGGATGCCCCATAAATAACCACATTGTGCAATTACTGAACAGCCGGGAGATATTACAGAAGGCCTGAAGCAATTAGTGACATGCACAGTGCAATGAATGAAATGCAGTGTGAAGTTAAGGGAATGAGCTTTGAATCATAAGCAAAACACCCCCGGGGGTTGATTTTAAACAGGCAGTGTGCAATCAGTAACAATCTGGAGTGCATTTAGGAGGGCATGCTGTAGGGTGGGCTGGGCAGCATGCACAATGCAATCAGTGAAAAGCACCAGCATTTTCCCCAGGGATTTCGGAAAACGCCTCCTGCAATCAGGAAAACCCCTGGTGCACAGTGTATTTATTTGCAATCAGCGCGTTCCAGGGAGTTAAACCCTCAGCACAGTGCTGTCAGGAGCATGCACCCTGCGTGGTGCTATCAAGAAGCTGCATTTCCTGACATGCAAGCAGTAAAACGCTATCACCAGGCATATTTTTTTTTTCCCCCAGAAAAAGGCAAGGCTAGCAAAAGCTCAGAGTGCACGGAAGGAGGACAATGCAGGAAGCCCTCAGTGCAAGGCACACAATGGTGTCAAGCTCTTTGCAAAATACACTTAATAAGCTTTGCAAAATAAACCAAATTGCACTTAGCAAACTGCTAAATTCAGCAAAAATGTGTTAGCGCACCGAAGTGTTATTTGCAAGCCCCCCTCAGGTGCAAGCAATACCCAAAGCAGTATCCTTCCAGGGGTGCTCACTTTTTGCCAAGAGCCCTCTCTCCTGGTTAGCCCTAACCCTGGAGAACCTCAGTTGTCCAAACTGATTGGAACTGGTCCCCAAAAGTGAGGAGCACGGGCCAGGTGGGCCGTACCTTCGTGGGAGCAGTTGTTGTTGAAGGTTGGGCAGAAAGCCTGCAGCTCCCGCAGGAGGAAGGGCTCTGAGCCCCCATTGTCACCCTCAGCATCAGCCTCTGTCTCCTCCTCCTCCTCTTCCTGAGGCGGGTCAGGGTCAGCCTCCGTGTCAGGTGAACTCTGCATCAGCTCCTCCAGCTCCTCAATCACCTGTGGGGGAGCTGGGGTTCCACCTGCATCCTGTAGTGGCACCCTGCACCTGCATCCCACATCCTGTGTGCATCCTGCACCCTCCACCTGCACAACTGCACTTCACATGCTGCACATGCATCAGCACCCTTCACTCCACACCTTCATCCTACTCTGCTTGCATCTCACATCCTGCACCGCCACCCTGAAACCTGCTGTCTGCATCCAGCACCCTCCACCTGCACCTACATCAGCACCCCTCACCTGCAACCTGCACAGCACCCTGCATACTGACCCGACTTTGCACTGCCCCCTTACATCCTGTACCTATATCCCAGAACCTGCACCTGCATCAGCAGCCTGCACCTGCTTCCATCTGCACCCTCCTGCTGTATGCATTCTGCAGTACACATCCAGCACCTGCACTTCACATCTGACACCTGCATCCTGCACCCCACGCACTGCACTTGCATCAGCACCCTAAACCTGCATCCCACACCTTCATCCTGATATCTGCACTCTGCACCTGCATCCTGACCCATCTGCATCCTGTACCCTCCACCAGCACACCTGTGCCTATATCAGCACCCTGAACCTACACCCCACAGCCTTGCACCTGCATCAGCACCCTACACCTGCATCATGCTCCCTGTCTGCACCTTGGATCCTGCCTTCACCCACTGTCCCTTACTCCCTCCATCTGCATCCCAACCTCCCACCTGCCCATCCATCCTCCCCTTCTCATCTCCACCCAACTTCCCTAGGCACCCACACCCTGTCCCCTCACACTCCCTCCACCAGCAAAAGTGACACCTCTGCCCTTGGGTTTGTGCTTCCAACTGGTGGTCACTGGGCTGGGGTGGACCGAGGCCACTTGGGGGGCTCTTGGGGGACACCTGGGTGGCCCCAAGTACCTGTTCTGCTGTCAGCAGTGGCTCCTCATTGATGCCCGAGTCCTGCTCACTCCTCTCAGTGAGCTCCTCCTCCTCTTCCTCCTCCTTCTTGCAGAGCTGCAGGAGACACAGGCTGGGTGGCCTTGGTGGCACCACAGGTCTGGCCACTGCCCAGGCATGGCCACAGGACAGGGAGAGCCACCAGGGAACCACAGCTCAGGACACACTGCACAGCAGTGGTGTTGCATGAAGACACACAGGTGGGTATGTTGGGCAGGGAGACATTGGATAGGGAGATGTTGAATGGAGATGTCAGGTGAAGAGACATTGGATAGAGATACTGGATATGATGTATGAGATGAGGGCACTGAATGGAGATGTTGGAGATGCTGGATAGAAATGCTGCAGACATTTGGTGAAAACATGGGATGGAAATAGGTTGGACAGGTACTGAGATCAATGGAGATGGTGGATGGGGAAATGTTGGACAGGGATGCTGGATGAGATTTTGCACAGGGACACTGGAGACATTGAAGAGAAAGATGGATAGGGAAGCACTGGGAGGTGTTGCAAGGAGATAAGATAGAGCTGCTGGACAGATACCCAGGACTGGGAAGCTGGCCAAGGAGATGTCCAGGTGTACTGGGTGGAGATGTTGGATGGAGAGATGTTTGAATTAATATACTGGATGGTGCCACTGGATAGGAAGGTGCTGGAGATGCCGGATGGAGATGAAGGGGGTGCTGTACAGGGAGAGGATGGTAACAATGATGAATGGGAAAGAGGCCAGATGAAGACACTGAATGGGGAGGTGACAGCTGGAGATGCTGGATAGGGAGACATCCTCTTTTTCCCCCACCTTTCAGTTCATTTCACCTTTTTAGCAGAAAATAACCCAAGAAACTGGCTTCCCTCCCTTCAGCACCAGTGGAACACCCAAATGGGTTCAGTTCTGCGGATTTTGGAGATTTCTGGAGCACCTCCAACCCCAGCAAATCACAGCAGGAACTGACTACAACAAAGAAAACATCATTTTCTACCCAAAAAAACCCCAATCACCTCAACCATGGCTCAGGAGCAGATTGGCAAAGATCAGCTTGCCAAACCAAATGTTCCATCTTGCCCGTTTAAATGTAATTTCACCCTAAAATGTCAGCCCACACCCCCCCAATGCCATTTTTGAGTAGTTTGATGGTCACTGAGCCTCGGGGCTGGCTGACAGCTGCCAAACATCACCAGGGGGTCATGCAGGGACAGGGGGTGGGGAGCCAAGGAGGGGCCACAGCTGTACCTGGAGGTCGGTGCTGTCGGGGGCCTCAGCCCCAGGGAGCAGCCAGGGCTGGGGGGAGCCCCGGGGGGAAAAGCCATCAGTGAGAGCATCCCAGACCCTGCAGGGAGGTGGGTGGTGAGTGGTGATCCCAAAATGTTGCCTCCCAGAAAGCTGTCCCAAAGGGACCAAACCACCTCAAAACATCCCAAAATGTAGCCTTGAAATGCCTTCAAATAAACCCCAACCACCACTGAGATGCCCAGAACATCTCAGGGGGAGAAGGGGAGAAAGAAGGGGGGAGAGAGAGAAGGGGAGGGAGAGAGAAGGGGAGGGAGAGAGAAGGGGAGGGAGAGAGAAGGGGGAAATTAGGAAAAAGGGTAAAAGAGGGAAAAAGGGGAAATAAGGAAAAAACAGAAAATAAAAGAAAAAAGGAGAAATAAAGGGGAAAATGGGGAAAAAAGGGAAGAAGTGGAGGGAAAAGAAAGGAAGAAAAAAATGGGAGAAATGAAAAAAAAGCTGAAAAGCAGTGAGAGGGAAAAACGTGAAAAATGGGGGAAAAGGTAAAAAAGTCAAAAATCGGGAAAAAGTCACAAAAAGAGATTAGAAAACATCTCCCCAGTGCAATGCAACCCCCACAACATGGTCCCACATCCCAATTCACCCTAAATCACCCCAAAACCACCTGCCCCCATCCTCCAGCTCCTAACCTGCTCATTTCTGGGTATTTACCTCATCGCCCTCCTCCCAATTCCTTCCAAAAACACTCATTTCCCAAATTCAAAAACAAAAAAACCTCATGTCAAAAACCCCATACCCTTATATTCTAATTTTTAACAAAATGTGTCAAATTAGGAAAAGATTTATTTTCCCCCTAAATTGTGGTGTTTTTTTCCACTCTTAAAGTGCCAGGCTCAGGCTAGTAGCAGATTTTTGGGTTAAAAAATGGCCAGAATTGGTTAATAACTAGGGAAATGCAGCGTCTTTGAAGCCCATCCCCTGCTCTGCACACAGGGTTCATTCAAGGAGAAAAAGAATCCCTGTTTTTCTGCCCAAACTGACCCCAAAAAAAGCCACAATAAGCAGCACAAAGCGGCGACAGCGCGGCACTCCCGGCCACTGGCCAAAAGACTTTTTTTTTTTTCTCTGAAAAACCATCAGTTCTGCAAAGCAATTCGACTTCTGGATTTTGGTTAAAAAACCCAAAACAAATAAACAAAAAAACCCCTGAAAATTAAATAGATTTGGGGGCTTTTGGGTTGAAAACAGCCATTTTAGCATGGTGAAAATGGAGTAGTGGGAATGGCAGCCTAGGAGATAATCCCAATTAAAACAAAAAAGTCAGTTGGAAAAGTTCAATGTACAAACTTCACTGAAAAAAAACCCCACAAAAATTGTGCCAAAAGATGGTTTTTCTTGGCTAAAAAGAAAAAAGGGTTTTTAATGAAAATTTCATGCAAAAGCTACTATATTATGGCCAGACAGGGGAGATTTTGCCCCAAACTGGCTGCCCCGTCTTAGTGCAGATTTCACACACTGTAAGTAGGAGGCTCAGCTCTACTCACATGTTACTCCATATTTACATTCAACCCATTACAGTCTTTCCTCACACAGACTGAGGCTGTTGTGACCCCCAATTACGTGCTAGGGGGCACCCTGCTGTGCACCCTTATAGGATACTACGTAGCTACTTCAAGTATGCTCTATGGCCAGTCCAAAGATGCCACTCAGCTACTCCAAGCTACTGTAGGAGACTTATTTTCCATCTGGCAGAAATCCTGCAAGAATGCAAGGAGGTGCAATAGGCCCCAGAGGGGCATTACTAGGCTACTACACTGCTACTCTGATGTGCTACCACAACTACCTGCAATGAGGTAGGTGGGTGTGCATGCCTGGGGAGGGGTTGTATCTCATGCAAGAAACCATGCAGGCCTATGGGTGGCCTACTCATAGGATACTACAGCACTATTTTTGACAAAGTGTGTGACTATGATACAATGCAGGGGGCTAGTCAGGGAAGTCTCTCAAGGCTGCAAGGAGACACACAGGCTATGAGGTGGCTTACTCAGAGGTTGCCATTATTGCAACCCCAATGCTGTGTGTTGCACGACCAGGCTCTGATGCAGGGAGCACAGAGGGGGTAGTGGACTGTGCAGGGGTGAGAGGAGGCCCATGCCCCCCAGGAGTAGGGGTCCTTACTCACTCCTCATCCTGGAGGCGCTCCTCCTCTTCCTGCACCTGAAGATGCCCCCTCACGGGGGCCAGGCTCTCAGTGGCAGCATCATAGTTGCGGAAGCAGACGGTGAGCTTCTCGTCGAACTCCTGCACCAGGTCCTCCATCGACTTGAAGCTCATAATCTCGGCTGAGAAGCTCTCCAGCTCGACCAGTGCCAGGTCCACGCTGCGCTGCGGGGTTCCCCCATCATCCCCAGGTCCCTCCTCAAACTCCTCCTCCAGGCTCACCAGAGGTGCCTCCATCCTCCTCAATGCCAATGTGCTGCCCTAGCTGTGGAGAGGAGGCTGCCCATGAGGCATTGGGCTACTTACAGGCTACAACACCAGGGCTCCCTCTTCCCTCTGTGAGCACTGTGCTGGCTGAAACTAGCACCCATGGCTATTATGCAACCAGTAGTAGCCTAGCAGTATCCCAACAGCATCTTAGTATTGCTATACAAATATGCTGCTTTCCCAACACTATAATAGTAGTACTTAACTAGCAGCAACAAAGTGTTGGTAGTGGACCAAAATTATCTTAGTGCTACCCTCATAGTATATAACAAGTGTCTCAACACTACCTTTTTTAATGAATTAGTAGTATCTTTATACTATATCACTATTATCTTAGTAGTGGTTTGAAAGTACCACACAGGTACCAATAATTTGCTGACAGTATCCCAAAAGTTTGAGTGTTGCCCTCAAGTATCCCTGAAGTATCTTACCACTGTCTACTCTAGTGATCTTGCAGTATCTCAGAAGTAGCCTACTGATTTTCTACAAGAACCCTACTAAAAAATTTGTACTGTCCTTTGTACTGGCACCTTAGCAGCATTATAATAATAGTCTGAGAGTATCACAGCAGTGATCTGATACTATCTCTGTAGTATGTTAGTAATGGCCCTGTGATATCTTAGCAGTACCTCAAAACTGTTATGAAAGCATCTCAGTGGTATTGTTAGAGTATCCAACCAGTATAATCTTAGTATAATCCTGGTAGTACCTTTGTGCTATGCTGAGAGCATCCTAGTAGCAGCCATTGAAAAGCTCAGCATTGTTGTAGTAGCAGAGGTAGGATACCACAACATTAAATCAGGAACAACCCTGTAGTGTACTACTTATATTCTAACAGTGCCCTGGCAGTATCACAGTAGGGTGTCCTAATAATGATCCTGATAAGATCCTAATAATGGCACATGGCTAGTATCTCAGTAGTGTCCTGACAGTATCTACGAAGTGTAGCGTAACGTCCAGGTATTATCCTAGTGTGTTGTTACTATGCTGAAAGGAACCAAAATGTATCTGCTGCTGTAGTATCCTGGGAGCACCACAATGGTGTGGCAGCACTGCTCCAGTGGTAATTTCAGTATAGCATCAACCCTAGAACAACATTTGGAATATCCTAGTAATATCGTGGTAGTACTCTGACAGTATCTTAGGAACATTCTTGCAGTATCTCAGTAGCATCCATATAGTATCCTGACAGTATCTTAGTGCTACCCTGAGTGTGTCTTAGTGCTGCCAGTAAACTGACAGCACCACCAAAAACTTCTAAGAGCCACTCAGTGGTATCCCAGTGGTATCCTGAGAGCATCTCAGCTGTCTTGATAACATCCCCCCACTCTCTCACCAGGTTCATGTGTCTTCCGCTAGTATCTTTGTAGTAGCCTCCCAGGAAGCAAGTAGTTACCTCGTAGTAAGGCAGCAGCAGCAGCCCAGTAAAGGTGCCACTACCTCAACCTGCTCCCTCTGGGGAGTTCACACACAACGGGGTGCATCCGTGCAAGGAGTAGGTGCAGATGGGGGTGCATGCCCGCAGGGTGCACGTCAGTGTGCGTGGGTGCGTGCCCGGGCACAGAGCACGCACCTGTTCACACGCAGATGCATGCACCGCGGAGCTGTGCACCCTCAGCACTGCTATGCATGTGTGCTCACCCTCTGCCCCCCCCAGCTGCACCCAGCAACCGTGCTACGTGCAGCTCGGTGCATCCCCGCACCCCCACCCCCCTAGCAGCGCGTGCGCATCCCACAACGCACCACCCGCGCACAGATGCTGATGCGCTGCCGAGCACCCCCCCTAACCCCTCCTCCTCAGAACACGAGCACCTTCCTCCCCCCCCCCAAAGCACCGATGCACCCGAACTCCAACACTCCCCAAAAATCCACATCCCCCCCCCGCAATGCACCCCAGCAACGGCAACACCCCCCGCGTATCCCCGAAAAAATACCCATCTACCCAATGCCGGCGTCACACACCCACGCGCTGCAGCCACGAGCCCCCACCCACACCGTGCACCCTCCTTCGCGTACACCCTCCGCAGCACCCCGAACCCCACCCCCCCTCCCCGCACCCACCTGCGACCCCGCATACTCCGCGCTGCTCCACGGAGAGAGGAGATGGGGAGCACCACGCACGCGCAGGGGAAGAGGGTTGACGTCACCGGGAGGGAGGGTGCAGCTGTGGTCAGAGGGGTTCTGGCGTCATCCTTCGCTGCCACCTCCGTCCTCCTCCAGGGGGTGCTCTCCAACCTTTTTCCATCCCCATTGTTACTCCCTCACCCTCTCCGGTGTAGATCTTGAAATACAAACTTTTTTTTTTTTTTTAGTAAGACAAAGATTAACAAAGATGAACAGCTCAAAACATTATTATTATTATTATTATATATATTAATATATTTGTTTATATTATATTTATATATTTATGAATATTTATTTCTTACAAAAATTTTTTCCTATGGAAAAAACAACCAAATCCACCTAATACCAGGTTTAGCATCAGTATCTCTTACAACAAGGCTTAAGTTTTTTCTTCTGATACTGAGGTTATTTTTTTTCCCTTGAAATTATATTAAAGCTAAGTTTACCTGATAATTACAAGGTTAAAATCAGTTTCCTGCATAATACCATATTTAGAATCAGATTCCCCGATTTCACAGCTATAACCTCCCCAACCACGAGGAGTGGGAACACTTACATGCAGGATGGGGGTCTCTATTACCTGCAGGGGGAACTGCTATTACCTGATTGAGGTTTGTGGTAAAACACAAACCTGTAGGCCGACTGTTGGTGGTGCTGTGGGTAGGGTTCCATGTGAGGGTTAGGGCCGGCCAAAGTTTTCAGTGGTCACTCTTTGCATTTGTTTGCAAGTCTCGATCGTTTGGAGTTTTGGGAGGCCTATTGAGCAACAGTGGGGAGTGGCCACCGAGGGCTGGTAGCTTCAAGGTTTTTGGTCCCCCCCCCTTGTCTCCCAACTCCCCCTTCTCCACCATAGAGCAGCCCCCCTGCACCCACACGCCCTCCAGTTGTTATCTTCCCTACTACCGCTCCCAGGTTAGGGACATCCCAGACAGGGCAAACTGGGATTGTGTGTGTTTGCCCTTTCCCTGTGGGTCCTCCCTGAGTTTCCCTCCCCTGAAATTAGAGCACCCAGTCCCCTCGTCCCCCCTTCCCAAACTTCAGCAGCAGCACCCTCAGCCATTGCTCCCCCAGTTATTTCACAAGGAACCGAGCAAGGATGGAAACCTCAACAGGATGGGGACCGCCCACCCAAAGGGATGTGGACCTCTCAAAGGAATGGGAACCCCCCAAAGAGATGAGAACCCCAAAAGGGATGGGAATCCCTAAAAGGGATGGAAAACCCTAAAAGGGATGGGAACCCCCCAGAGACAGCCCCCCCTAGAAAACCTAAGGGAAAGGCCCCCCCAGGCCCTCTACCCTGCTCGGGTGAACACACCATCTCCTGGCTCTGCACTTCCATCACCATGTTGACCGTGCGCTCATCATTGAAGATACTCCGGATGCGCAGGAAGTCCCCATAAGCGAACAGCGGGGTCCCGGCACTACGAGGACCGCTGGAGGGGGTTGAGAGAAGGGGGGGCAGGGGGGATTGGTCACTAAAAGCCTTTGGGTGGCCGATTCCCGAGCCGGGGCTCTGCGACGATCCTCCTCGTCCAGCACCTCCAGCTGGAGCCGCAGCGAGTGCAGCACAGAGGAGGAAAAGGCGAAAGTTTCCTGAGCCATGGGCAACCCCAAGAAGACAGAAGTTCAGGTTTTAGGGCATGGGGAGGGAGCAAGGAGCTGCCTCCTGCACCTTTTGATTGAATAAATTAAGAGAACCACAGAGTAATATTAACACCAATTGCTTTATAGTTTGAAGGTGTAAGAGCATGATATCTCTCTTCCAGCTAGTACTTCAAGCAACACAATGATGGAACCATTTAGATTGACCCTGCAAAGTAGAAAACTAGAAAATATTAGAGCTCTTCAAAAAAAGGTGCAGTGAAAAAGGAATATGGGAGTATCATTCCTGTCAACCTGTTTCTGCTGTGGGAGCTGTTCTAGCCATCAGTTCAGTTTAGATCTGCTGACATGAGAATCATGCCTTAGGAATATTAAAAAGGAAATGTAAGTAGGTATTTCAAGGACACTTTTAAACTCTTCTAACATAGCCTAACATAAAAGAGAATCCCGAAGCAATATTTAAAGCAATTGCCTTAAGGTTTGAAGGTGGGACAGCCTTATACTGCTCTTCTAGCATTTATTTACAGAAACATGTATGTTGCATAGCCATTGGAAGCTGGCATAGATTATCTCGTGTAGCATCTACCCAGATAAAGGAGAAACCCAAACCAATATTCACATCTATGGCTTTGTGGTTTGAAGCTGTCATAGCCTGATAGCTCTCTTCCAACTTTTATTTCAAGAAACTTGATGTTTCAACACATTCAGAGTGAAGCTGAGAAGTAAAATCTAGGAAACAGAACAACATTTTGAAACCTTCCAGGCACTGAAGTATATGGGGATATCTATCCTTCATAGCACCAGTTTTGTAGTGTGAAAGCTTTTTCATGAATCCAACTCAGTTTAGCTCCGCTCCTTTACGCAAAATGCCTTTGGATTATTGAGAAGCAAAAGTAAACCAGTATGTGAAAGCCATTCCTTAACTCGTTCACCATCTCCCCACGTAAGGGTAATCCCTAAATAACATTCACATCTGCTTTAAAATTTGAGGGTGTCACAGCTTTTTATCTCTCTTGCAGCATTTCTTTTCAAGAAACGTGATGTTGGAAGGTATTCAGAATAAAGCTGAGAAGTGAAATCTGGAAAATACTAGAGCATTAAAAATGCTACCTGTCACTGGTTACAAATATAGCAGCTCTTTTAAAACCCTCAGGTTTTAAAGCAGAGATGAGTATTGTTTCACGATTCCCTCTGCGTGGGGAGGTGGTAAACGAGTCAAGGAATGCCTTTCTCATACTGGCTTACTTTCGCTTCTCGAAGAGTCCAAAGGTGTTTTGCATAAAGCCAAACTGCTTTTTTCCAATGGAAAGTCTGGAGCTGGGGACAGAGAAAGAGCTGCGGGCAGCAGAGATGGGCAGGGACTGAGAGGGAGCTGCTGCCTGGAAGATGATGGCAGGGGGCATTCCTGCACCTCCCAGCCATCCCCCGCAGAGCTGCTGCCCTCCCTAGTGCTAAACCCTGCTCTCTGTCATACAGCACAGTCCCCCAGCCCTTCAGATCATGGGCACTGAATTCTGAGGATCCTTCCAGCAGCTCCCCCCACCAGAGGGGAGAAATGCTGGAGTCTGGCCTGTGCCTCCCTGTCCCGACTCTCTCGGCAGCAGAACTTTGGCAGGTTCCCCTCTTGCCCCTGCTGCTGCTGCCCTTGTTCTTCCCCTTCTTTTTACTGGGCTGCGGAGTGAGGATTCAGGTGCAGCTCGGACACTGATGCTGCAGGTCCTGTCTTGCTGCTGTGTCCATGGAGGAAAAGCATCCAAAGCACCTGAGATTTGGGGTGTGGGGACTGCAGGGTGTGGGGCTGGGGGTCAGCCCACCCTCCCATCAGGATACCCCCATCTTTAGGGTCTTTGCCTCTTTGTGCAGCTAAGAGCAGAACTGATGGACAGAGCGGCTGTCCTCACTCTGCACTAAGGGACAGTCCCTTTGCCTCTCAGCACCCTCAAGGTTTCACTTGCAGAGCTCCTGGCTGGGGCAGCTCCAGCCAGCAGATGTGTCCATGGCAAGGAGGTGTCCATCTTCCCTCTGCCCTCTGGAGCTCTGGGCAATGCCCTCTGTGAGGCTGGGGAGGAGCTGACCCTCCCTTCATCAGACCAGCTCCCCCTTCTCTGCACGCAGCCACAGGCAATCCTCTCGCCTTGCTCTGTTCTCCCCAGGTGCAGCAGAAACACTGAGGGTTTGAGCAAGCCAAGAACATTCTCCAGGGGAAATGGGGGGAGCTGAAAAAAATCCCAAACCTCTCTGAAATCGCTTTCTGCCACCCTGCTTCATTAGTACTGAGAATGTAGATGGTGATAACCCCTTTTGTTTAGCACTTCCTTGATATGACAAAGTTGACAACTAGTGCTTGCCCCTGACACCTAGTCCCTCGAGATCATAGCTGCAGAGCAGATCTGACTCTGAGGCAGCCACCACAGAGAGGTTCTGTTCCTCACTACACAGTCAGCCAGCAACATTCAGAGATGGAGAAGTTTTGATAGAAATGTCCTTGTCTTTGCTCCAGGAAAAGAAGGTCTGGAAACTGTCTTTGATCTTGCAGACAAGTCTCCTGGAGTGAAATGATGTATTTGAGAAAATCTGTCTTGATTACTCCCTTTTTTTTCTCCTATGACAGTGCACCATTCCCAGAGGCAGCAGTCCAACAGCAGCTCCATCAGCCAGTTCCTCCTCCTGGCATTTGCAGACAGGTGGGAGCTGCAGCTCTTGCACTTCTGGCTCTTCCTGGGCATCTACCTGGCTGCCCTCCTGGGCAACGGCCTCATCATCACCACCATCGCCTGTGACCACCACCTCCACACCCCCATGTACTTCTTCCTCCTCAACCTCTCCCTCCTCGACCTGGGATCCATCTCCACCACTCTGCCCAAAGCCATGGCCAGTTCCCTCTGGGACAACACCAACATCTCCTACAAGGGATGTGCTGCACAGAACTTCTTTGTCTTCTTCATCACAGGAGAGTTTTCTCTCCTGACCATCATGTCCTACGACTGCTACGTGGCCATCTGCAAACCCCTGCACTACAGGACCCTCCTGGGCAGCAGAGCTTGTGTCCACATGGCAGCAGCTGCCTGGGGCACTGGGTTTCTCCAAGCTCTGCTGCACACAGCCAATACATTTTTCCCTGCCCCTCTGCCAGGGCAGTGCCCTGGACCAATTCTTCTGTGAAATCCCCCAGATCCTCAAGCTCTCCTGCCCACATTCCTACTTCAGGGAAATTGGGCTTTCTGTGCTCACTTCCTGTTTTGCTTTTGGCTCTTTCGTTTTCATAGTGGTGTCTTATGTGGAGATCTTCAGGGCTGTGCTGAGGATCCTCTCTGAGCAGGGAAGGCACAAAGCCTTCTCCACGGGCCTCCCTCACCTGGCCGTGGTCTCCCTGTTCATCAGCACTGGCATCTTTGCCTACCTGAAGCCCCCCTCCATTTCTTCCCCATCCCTGGACCTGGTGGTGTCATTTCTGTACTCGGTGGTTCCTCCAGCAGTGAAGCCCCTCATCTACAGCATGAGGAACCAGGAGCTCAAGGGTGCATTTTCAAAACGGATAACTAGATCTTTTTTTAAAAAATTTAACTGACTTGCTTATTCTTCAGTTCCCTCATACTGCAACTCAATACACTCCCAGCCAGCCATCACCTATTTTTTTTCCAATTTATGCCCATATAGGAATGTTATTTTTTTTGTCCATTCTCATTATTTTTTTATTCAGATTTTCTTTGACCCAGAGACTTTCATTAAGAGCTGTGCTCTTTTGGTGTATTTAAATAGAATAAAGAGCTTTCCAGTGTCTTGTTTTTTTGAAGACCTTCCTTTGAGACCCTCTCTAGAGCTGCAGGGCAGTGCCTGTGTGCAGAGGTGGAGGGGAAAGAGTCCTGGCACAAGGGCACTGCCCAGGAGCACCAGCGCTCGATCTTTTCCAAGCTGTCCCCTTTCCACCTTCACAATCTCCTTCTGCACCCTTCGGTAAGGCCTGAGTGCTCTAGCAGCTTGGTCACAGCCCTGCGGTGTGTGACAGTCCTGTGCCCGCAGGCAGGGACAGGGCATGGGCACTGCTGGGACAGAGCTGGCCTCCAGAACAGCCCTTCCATCATCACAGGGGATCTCCTCAGCTCAGCTCTTCTTCCATACTTGCTCTCAAGAAAGCTGCCCAAGGAGTCGACTGCAGAGATTGTTGCTGTGCTGCTGCTTTCTCTGTGGGCTCCCTGTGATGCCATCATGGTCCCAAAGGGGGGGTTGGGGACCTAGGGCTGGTCCCTTTGTCACTTCTTTGGTGTCCAGAGCCCTCAGGGATGGTGAATGTTGTGCAATAAAGACAGCCCACGGCACTGGAATCAGGCAGGGCCCCTCTGAGCACCTTCCATGGGCACCCAAGAGCTTGTGTGGGAGGTGGTCAGTGGCAGTGAGCACCATGAGCTGGGTCTGCCTCCCAGCTTGACCAGCACAGCCCATGAACAGAGTCAGGTGTATAAGGAAAAGTGTGTCCAGCAAATCTAGGGAGGTCTATAGGGCCAGTGGTGAACTGGGCTGCATCAGCAAAAGTGATCTAGCAGATCTAGGGAGGTTTTCTTACCCCACTACTCTGCCCTGGTGAGACCACACCTGGAATACTGGATCCAGTTGTTCAAGAGAAACTGGGATCTACTGGAGAGAGTCCCAGGGAGAGAACAGATTATTAAGGGACTTGAACATCTCTCATATGAAGAATAACTGAGAGAGTTGGAGCTGTATAGCTTTGTGAAAAGAAGGCTGAGGAGGAAATCTTATGAATGTCTATAAATATCAGAGGGGTGGGTGTCAAAAAAAAGGGGGCAATCTCTTTTCAGTGGAAAAATGGGTTTAAGCTACAACATAGGAAGTTCCACCTCAACATGAGGAGAAACTTCCTGACTGTGAGGTTGTGGGAGCACTGGAACAGGCTGCCCAGAGAGGCTGTGGAGTCTCCTTTTCTGGAGACTTTCAACACATATTGGGTATGTTCCTGTGATTCCTACCCTGGGTGATCCTGCTTTGGCAGAGGGGTTGTACTGGATGATCTCTATAGGTCCCTTCCAACCCCTAACATTCTATGATTCTATGATTCTATGACCTCAGTCCCTGGGACAGTGATGGGGTCCAGCCTGCTCCAGGCAGGTGAAGGACAAAGAGGGGATTGCTGAAGCAGAGTGGGCAGGGCAAAGAAAGGCACGGGGTGCACCTGGCCTTTAGCAAGCCCTTTGCCATGCTCTACCATTGTCCTGTTGTAGCCAGACTGGTGATGTCTGGATTGAAGAGGTGGGTGATGTGGTGGGTGGGAAGTTCATGAGATGATGAGGGTCACAGTGCCATCAGGGATCCAAAGTCCTCCTGGCAAGCAGTGACGGTGCCTCAGCGTCCAGCACTTGTGCCAACACTGTTTGCTGTCTTTATAATCCCCCTGTGGGGTGGGACAAAAGGTACTTTCACCCCCTTGGTGGAGTTAGCCATGCTGGGGAAGCCCTTGAGCAACCTCATCTGGTTCATCCTGCCTTGAGCAGGGCACTCAGACAAGGAGATGCTCAGGGGTCTCTTCCAGCCCTCCCAGAGCTATTCCGTGATTCCAGAGTGATCTGGAGGGTTATGGGAATGATCTGTAGGATCATGCAGCAGGAGGAGCACAGAAAGCTCATCCTGGAGCAGCTCCAAGAGACACTAGTGCTGGCTGAGGCTGATGCTGTGGATGGGATTAAGAAGGGAGTTCCATGGGGACAGGGGCAGGGTTGGCTTCAGTTGAGTGGGATCATGGAATCATGGAATGGGTTGGGTTGGAACTAGATGATCTTTAACGCTTCCAACCCAACCCATTCCATGAGTCCATGATTCTGTGACTGAAACAGAGAAAGACCCTGACAGGGTTAACTCCTGACCGGATTAATTCCTGTAACTTTCCACTAAAGCAGTGTGAACATCTGTCTTGTGAGTACTGATCTTGCTTTTAAAAACAAGACATTGCCAAGGCTAACTAGGCACCAAAGGAATGCGAACACACGCACAAAGACAAGATAAGAATGACACAATGTCCTGGTTTGGGCCAGGATAAAGGTGGTTTTCTGTTTCTGTACTTTTGCTTTTAGCTAAGTCCCTTGTAAGTAGTCTCTCTGAAATTAACAGCAAGTTTCTCAGACAGTGTGTGTTTCTATGATTGATAACACTTGATGTTTATAGTTCCAGCCAGAGACTGGTATGCAGAGCCAAGGACACTGCTTTCCTCAGCTCTGAGGAAAACGTTTTACTGTCCAGGAGGATAAAGAGGTCCCACCTGAACCCTCCTTTAGGGAGGAACGGACAAGATAGATGCCAGAATTGACCAAACAGAGTATTCCATCCCATATACGTCACACTCAGTATAAATTTGAGGCATCACGTGGGCCGAGCCAGATCTTTTCCTGCTTCCCTTCCTTCACCCGGCATCCTGGAAGGATCCTGTCCGTTCGTCTGCCTGTGGTCCTAATCCGTGCCAGCCCATATCTGTGTGTTCCTGCCTCCGGTTCCTGACTGCTGCCGACTCCAGGAGTCCAGCCTGGACTTTTCCAGGGCTGCCCTACAGCCTCGGTGGTGACGTGAGAGTTATTGGGGGAAAGGGGGGAGGAATGTGGTTTCCATTTTCCTGTATATTTGTATATATTTAGTAATTTTTCCCTATTTACCATTACTGTTTCATTAAAGTTGTGTAGTTTAGTTTCCAACTCATAAGTCTCTCTCCCTTATTCTCTCTCCTTTCTTCATCGAGGGGAGAGAGAGATTAAAGAGAGCGTCTGTTATTCGGTTTAATTGCCGGGCCAGTGTTAAACCGTGACACACAACCAGCAGATAAGGGAAAAATTATCGCAAGGGTCCAATTTTGCTCTGTAACAAGAGGATGAAATAATTGAAAACAAGAAAGATAAAGAGTCCAAGTTTTGAGAAAGATTTCTTACTTCATCCAAAGACCCCCCCGACGTCTCCCAGGAGATGACTCCGCCCAGGCTCCGCCCAGACTCTGCCTGTCATGAATATTATAATTATATATTGCAAACTTATGAATATGTATGTAACCTCCCCTATAAATACCCTAACCCTTTCCCTCGGGTGGCAGAACTCTTTGTCCAGGGCGAGCTGAGAGATCCCCGGATCCGAAAATAAATACCTTGGCTGTTTAAAGGCTCAAAACTCTGTCTCTAAACAGTTTTGCTTGGCCTTTTTGGGCTTCATGACACAGTCCTAGCCAGTTCCAGGCCTGGGAGTCTCCACTGCCTCCACCAGGGCTTTGTGATGCAGGGTCTGGTGCCTGCACACCACTGTCATGGGGGTCTCTGCAGTGACCCGGGGGGTATATAAGAGGTGTGGACACCTGGGGTGCCCATATCTGGGAGAGCACCTCCCTCAGGAGTCAGCAGCTGCCCTGGGTGACCATGGAATGTCTGTGGCAGAAGATGCCCAAGACGTCCATGGAGAAGGAGGTGGAAGCCTGCTGCCAGCCCTCCACAAGACCCCAAGGTCAGTGACTGAAGGAAGGGCCAGAATAGAAGTTCTCCTGCAAGCTGTGGGGAGAGGGCAGCTGTCCCCTGCAGCCCATGGAGGAGCACGGGGGGGGCAGATGTGGATCTGCAGCTCATGGAGGAGCATGGTGGGACAGATGTAGATCTTCAGCTGTGGAGAAACCCACACCTGGGTGATGTTAGTTGTTAACTGAAATACATTAAGATTTAGGAAAAAAGTCACATTTGAGCAACGTGAGCATGGCTGGGGCAAGGGGCTTTTGTCTCTCTGTGTCTAGATGTCCTTCTTTTCCTTTCCAGCAGGGCTGTTCCATGCCAGCTGTGCAGTTGAGTTTCCAGCCCCTCAGTCTCTCTCCCTTCTTCTCTCTCCTTTCCCCAGAGGGGAAGGTGTCTCTGCTCCAGCACTGCTCTCCCCTCGGGGACTGCTCTCAGCTGCCCCTCTCCTGTGCCCTGCAGCTCTCAGAGCGGTTCCTTTCCCCTGCTTGAAGATGTTGATGGCAGAGGCACTGTGGCTGCTCAGAGAGCTGTGTTTGAATTGGGTGTGCTTGAAATGCTCGAGTAGCACAGCTGGCAAAAGCTCTGGGTGTTTGAGGAGCAGATTCTGAGGGTTTTCTCTTTTCTCTGTCTTTACAGAACAGCCCATAGCCTTCTGTCACAGCCTCCAGTCCTGTGACCCTTCCCACCATGTTTCAGTTGTTGTTCCTATGATATCATAACTACCTGACTGGGCATGGAGCTCCAGTTCCTCCTCTTGATTTGTTTTCCCAGGCTGCTTGTATTTGTATCCATACACTTCAGGAGGCTGATCTTTTGGTTCCTATTTAAGGAGAGAGCCAAGGAACATTTTACACTCCTCTGGCTGGCCTGGTTTCATCCCAGATCAGTTGTAGTGGTGATGGTGGGGTGATCATTGCCATCTTGGATCCCTCCCTGCAGGTCCTTCAGTTTAAAGCCCCCCTCTCCAAGCTGACCAGTGGGTACTGACGTGCCACTTCCAGGCTCCTCTCTAGTAAGCCCAGTTTTATCTATCCAACCCCCTGCCATGGGCAGGGACACCTCCCACCAGATAAGGTTGCTCGGAGCCCCATCCAGCCTGACCTTAAAAACTTCCAGGGATGGATGGGGCTTCCACCACCTCTCTGGGCAACCTGTGCCAGTGTCTCACCACCCTCGTGATGAACTTCTTCCTAATATCTGATCTAAATCTTCTCTCCTCTAATCTGAATCCAGTCCTCCCTGTCCTGTCACTACCTGATATCCTAAAGCCCATCACCAGCTTTCTTGTAATCCTCTTCAGGTACTGGAAGGCTGAGGTCTGCTTGGAGCCTTCTCCTCTCCACACTGAATAACCCCAAGTCTCTCTGTCTGTCTTCATAGGAGAGGTGCTCCAGCCCTCTGCTCATCCTTGTGGCCACACTTTGGGTGCAGCCATCAAGGCAGTTATCTACCCATGGTCCATCCATCCATAAACCCATCTTTTACCAGGTTGGAGACCAGGATCTTGTGTGGGACAGTGTTAAAGGCTTTGCTCAGGTCAGGGTAGCTGACCTTGGTGTCTCTTCCCTTGTCTGTTGATGCTGTGATATTCCCATAGAAGGGCCACAAGGTTTGTCAGGCACGGTTTCCCCCTGGGGAAGCTGTGTTGATTCTACCCAATTCACCTCTTCATTTTTCTTCCGTTCCAGCAGTGCCTCCAAGAGGATCTGCTCCATGACCTTACGGGGTACAGAGGTGACACTGACCAGCTTGGAGTTCCCTGGATCTTCCTTCTTCACTTTTTTGAACATTGGGTTTATGTTTCCTACAGATCATTCCCATGAGCCTCCAGATCATTCTCAATCACAGAATAGCTCAGGCTGGAAGAGACCCCTGAGCATCTCCTTGTCTGAGTGCCCTGCTCAAGGCAGGATGAACCAGATGAGATTGCTCAAGGGCTTCCCCAGTATGGCTAACTCCACCAAGGGGGTGAAAGTACCTTTTGTCCCACCCCACAGGGGGATTATAAAGACAGCAAACAGTGTTGGCACAAGTGCTGGACGCTGAGGCACCGTCACTGCTTGCCAGGAGGACTTTGGATCCCTGATGGCACTGTGACCCTCATCATCTCATGAACTTCCCACCCACCACATCACCCACCTCTTCAATCCAGACATCACCAGTCTGGCTACAACAGGACAATGGTAGAGCATGGCAAAGGTGCACCCTGTGCCTTTCTTTGCCCTGCCCACTCTCCAGTAGATTCCTGCCCCTTGAACAACTGGATCCAGTATTTCAGGTGTGGTTTCACAGGGCAGAGTAGAGGGGTAGGAAAACCTCCTGAGATCTGTTGGGCACACTTTTCCTGATTCACCCCAGGGCACCATTGGTCCTCCTGGCCACAAGGACCCATTGTTGACCCATGGAGAATTTAGTGTCTACTGGGACTCCAGATTTTTCTCTGTGGAGCTCTTTTCCAGCAGGATGTCCCCTCATCTGCACTGGTGGTTGGTGTTATTCCTACCCAGATGCAGGACTCTACACTTATCCTTATTGAACTTGATGAAGTTCACCTTTGCCCAGCTCTCCAGCCTGTCCACATTTGATAGAGAGCTTCTGGTGTCTCAGCCACCTCTCACAGCTTGGATCATCAGTGAACTTGCTGAGGGTACATTCCATCCCCTCATTCAGGTCATTGATGAAGAGACTGAAGAAAACTGGACCCAGTACTGATCCCTGGGGAGCACCACTGGCCACAGGCCTCCAACTTGACTCTGTGCCACTCATCACAAACCTCTGAACTCTGTGGTTGAGCCAGTTAACCAATCTACCTCACAGTCCAATCACCTGTTCCTCACTTCTTCAGTTTTCTTATGAGGATGTTATGGGAGACAGTGTCTAAAGCTTTACTGAAGTCAAGGTATATGACATCCACTGCTCTCCCTTCATCTGCCCATTTTGTCATCCCTTTGCAGAAGGATATCAGGTTAATCAAGCAAGATTTCTCCTTAGTAAATCAATGTTGTCTGCTCCTAAGAACCTTGTTTGTGTTTGCACGCTCAGAGTACTGAATATTCTGTAAGGCAGACTTCTCCTTTCCTGCTCAGTATTGGAGCTACATCTACCACTGCAGACATGTGGAATCCCCTCAGTGTCAACACAAGTTTTCTCCTTCCCCTCTTTCCATCCTGTGTGGTACTGACTGGAGCACAATGGACCTTCCAATACCTGTAGGATTCTTAGTGGAAGCCTGAGCAGGGACTGCTTGCAAGGGCCTGGACTGATAGGATGAAAGGCAATGGGCTGAAGTTAGAGAAGAGTGAATTTGAACTGGATGTTAGGGAAAAGTCCTTCATCATGAGAGTAGTGGAAAAAATGGCACATGTTGCCCAGTGAGGTGGTTGAGGTCTCATCCCTGGAAATATTCCAGGTCAGGCTTGAGGTGGCTGTGAACAACCTGATCTAGTTGAGGGTGTCGCTGATTACTGCCGAGGGGTTGGAATGGGTGAGCATGAGAGGTCCCTTCCAAACGAAAAAATTCTGTGATTTTGTGATTCTCTGATGATATGACCTTCAGCCATCTCAGTTACCATGGGGAATTCCCAGAGCTCTCCCAAGATGGGGTTTAGAGACCCCAAGGGATCTCCAGTCTGCAGAGGTTGATGATGGGTCAAGGCTCAGTGCTGTGGACACTGTAGGCAGTACAGGAAGATCCTGGGGGTGCCTGAAGGGTGGGTTTGGGCATGGTGGAGCTTTTCTTCAGAGTAGGAAACAGTTTGAGCAAGAAAGAATGGCCCAAAGTGCGGCTGGGGATGCCTGGAGTGGAGAGCAGAAGAAAGAAATGTCACTGCAAGGGCCATGCTGGGCCATGCTAGGTTGTTCCTAACCAAAGGTCTCTTCAATCTGCTCCATTTTTTTTGTTGTTGTTTGTTTGTTTGTTTTCCTTTTACCCTGCATTCAAAGCAGGGTTCTTGTGCTCATGGATTTAAATCAGAAAAGCAGGGGCAGGGAAACCTCCATTCTTTGTTAGATATTGGATGAAACACAGTTATCAAAGATGAGGAAAAAGCTGAGGTATTTAACTCTTACTTTACCTCAGTTTTCAACAGGAAGATGTGTTCCTGAGGACAGCTGCTTCTGGGGTTGTAGAGAGAAATAGGAAGCTGAGTAGCTCCCCTGTAATCCTGGAGGAAACAGTTTGTACCTGCAAATCAGTTATCAAATGACTGCATGTGTGTATGTGTAAGGTGCTTTGCTGAACAACAAAATACTGGAAATGTGTTTTTACACATCAATCTGAAATTTTTGCTCAGAGTACATCTGCTTCCAATTAATCTATGGATTATATAGTGTTGTTTCACATTACCCAGGGCAGGGGTGGAGTCACCATCCCTGGAGGTATTTAAGAGGTGTTCGGACCTGGTCCTTAAGGACATGGTTTAGTAGTTAGCTTATGGCCAAAGGTCGGACTGGATGATCTTGGAGGTCTCTTCCAGCCTAAAACATTCTGTGATTCTGTCATTATTAGCTTTGTTTTTTCTAACTACTGATGGCAAAGCAGAATGGTTACCAAAGCTGGTACCCTAACACAGGATCAGCCTTCTATTCCTGCTGGAATTCTCAGTATTAAGTGATACTTTGCCTTCTTGTTTTTCACCTAGTGTGAGTTCTTAACAACCAGCCACATCATGAACAATTAATAAAAAGGTTTGTAGTTTAGGGCTAGGATAGGTTAAAATGCCAAGGAACATACTTATGAGATATAAAATCTCCTCTAGAGTTATTTGATCAATAGGAATCAAATTGAAAATTGCAGTGTAGTGAAATGAGGCAACCAGGTGCCACTAATTGCCATTAGTGGGCGTGAGCTTGTGTTAAGCCCACCTGTGCCTGATTAGGGCAGGCCCCCATTGCGCATAAATACCAGGGGGCCAATAAAAGGTAAGGCTCAAACTCACAAGCTCAGCTCACGCTGGAACTCACAATCTCGGCATGCTTTGCTTTAACTGCTTCTTTCAGCACCGCACTACCTTCATTGCTCCACTAGAGCTCATTGCCATCAGGGTGAGGCTTCTAAGTCTCGAACCCATGGCCTCAGCATTGCTCGGGTTTGTCTGTTACTGTGTGCTAGCCGGCTGCGCCACTCAAGCCTCACCCTAATCAGGCACAGGTGGTATTGAGCTTAGTCTTAAGCCTCACAGGTGGGCTTAACACAAGCTCACGCCCACTACCTGGCAATTGGTGGCACCTGGTTGCCTCATTTCACTACATTGCAGAAATGGAAGAATTATGGAATTATGTAATTATGGAAAAATTACAAGAAATAGAACAAAAATGTTCTATTAGAAACACGCCAACGTGGCGAGTGTTTTTCTGTCATTCTTGGCTTGTATCAGTTTTCTGTATAGGAGTATAAAACCGTCAGCAGTTAACTTTCTGACCTGGAGGCCTGCTGGCTTGAGGGTTGAGGAATTCTTTTTTCAGAGCTACAGCTGTGGTTCTCTTTGGACATCATTAAGGAGGAATTTGTAGATAGAGGTAGATCTTCCATTGTATACACAAGAAAATGTAGAAAACCTGGGCATACCCTTTCCTTCAAGTGTGAAGCAGAAGCAATCCACTTTGCAGCTAAATACCAGCTGAGTTTTTCTGACTTCAATTAAATACCAATGAGATAAGATGAGGGAAACTAAAGACAGGCATTAGTTGTGGGCTTAGGAGGATGCATGTCTTTGGAAGCTGTCTTTTCAGCTCAGGAGCAAGGAGCAAGAGTGATTGTTTTTGAGAAATGTTCCCCCTCTTTTGGTTCCTGTCCCTTAGTAAATGTTGATGAAAATCCATTGTGTATGTTTTCATGAGAGCATTTAGGAGATTGATGGCATTTAGTCTACTAGGCAGATTTTTGCACAAGTTTCTATTAGGATATATAAGGTATTTGGGTGGCTTTGTTGTGGAATTCAGTGCCAGTGGAACGCTTACTGTGGAGCTGAGAAACTGCAACCATCAACTGCTAGTGGGAGGTGACCGTGCCCAAATCAGGAGGTGAACAAAACCAAAATCAAACAGAAAAACCCCACACAAACCCAAAAAGCCCACCAGCTATTCACATGTCTACCCTCTTAAACTCTGCCCTGGGTTCTGCTCTAGGTTCTGACTGGATGCAGGTGACAAGGAAGTTTGGGGTTTTTTTTTCTACCCTTCCACAACAGTTGTCACTCTTGGATGGCCCTTGGCAACTTCTGGGCAAATCCCTTTATTCCAGAGAAAAATCATGCTGGTTTGTTGATACAGTTGCCACCAAGAACTAATAAAATCATGAATGCTTTTTTAAAACTATGATACTCCATCATCTGAAATTTAGAACAGAGAAAAAAAAAGAGGCAACAATCCTGTCAGTTATAAGTTTAATTGCTTGCTTCCTAATAAAGAGTAAAACAGAACATGCTCGAGCTAAACCAAATCCCACCCTGTCCCCATGAACAAAAATGCAGTTGAACCCAGACTGCTGCTGCAGGCTCCAGAGCCTTTTAAAATTAGCATCTAAAAATATTGAAGTATCAACAGAGAATGTACCCCCCTTTATCTTTCAAATAGTATCTAAAATCCATCTCAATAGATCAGTATGTGTATCTGTAAATAGGTATAAATATGTAACAAATAGTACCTAATATAGATTCTGTATACATAGGTATAAATATCTATAAATATGTATAGATATGTAATATCTGATGAAGTGCTGTTAAAAACATAACACCTACAATAGAAATACAATCCTATTTTAAAAGTTAAAAACCTACTTTGAAGACCAACTTAAAACTACAAAAACAACAAACAACTTAGCAGGTATAAAGCATCACAGAAAAGGTGAAAAAGTGGAGCGGTGAGTCGCCTAAAAAGAAAAAGTGAAAGCAAAATCTACTCCAACAGAGCTGAAATAATCCAGCTGATCCCCTGCTCCTCACTCCCTTCCTTCTTCCTCCTGAAAACAGCCCCGCTTGCAGGATGCATCTCCCTGCAGGTGGAAATCTAGGAAGAAAAGGGCATGCTGAGTAAATCTCAGTCCTTGTGTCCGTTCCACAAGAACTGAGCGGGAGGAGCAATGAAATGCTCAGACTGCAGACAAGAACGAAACTATTCTCATCTCCCCTTTCTCTAACACTTGGGTCAGAGGAGCTCTCAGGTCATCTCTCAAAAAAACACAGAGTCTCTCTTACTGGTTTGATAAAGGTGATTTTCTGTCTTGTACTTTTGCTTTCAGTTCAGTCTCCTGTAAGTAGCTGCACTTGCTGAAATTAACAGCAAGTTTTTCAGACAGTGTCTGCTTCTGGGACTGATAACACTCGATGTTTACAGTTACTGGTAGAGACTGGTGTGCAGAACCAAGGACACTGCTCGGTTCTGAGGAACATTTTGGGCTCTGCAAAGAGAAAAGGAGTAAAGAGGTCACACCTTCAACCCTCCTTTGGGGAGGAATGGACAAGATAAATGACCAAAACTGACCATACAGAGTATTCCATCCCATACACCTCATACTCAGTATAAATTTGAGGGATCACAAGGGTCAAACCCCTTTTTCCACTCCTTCCTGCTTCCCCTTCTTCTCCTGTCCCTGTTCGCTTCAGCATCCTGGGAGGATTCCATCCCTTCCTCTGCCTGTGCTCCTGATCCATACCAGCCTGAATCTCTGTGTTCCTGCCTCCAGCTCCCAAGCACTGCTGAGTCCAGGAGTCCAGCCTGGACTTTCCCAGGGCTGTCCTGCAGCCTCGGTGGTGATGTGAGAGTTATTGGGGGAGAGGGGGGAGGAACGTGGTATCAATTTTCCTCTATATGTGTCTATATTTAGTGACTTTTCCTTTTTATCATTACTGTTTCATTAAAGTTGTATAGTTTAGTTTCCAACCCATAAGCCTCTCTCCCTTGTTCTCTCTCCTTTCTTTATCAGGGAGGGGGGTTTATAGAGAACATCTGTTATTTGGTTTAATTGCTGGGCCAGTGTTAAACCCTTACAGGGAACCTCCACAGATGTGTCCTCAGCCCATTCTCCAGAGCTCCTGGATGCTCAGCAGCAGGCAAAAACCCATGAGTGACAGCACAGCCTCGTGGGGAAGTTCAGCACCAGGCTGCTCTCTGCAGTCCACTGCCACCAGGTCCTCCCCAAAACATCAGGAGCAGAGCTGCTACAAGCACTGTGCACGTGTAGGGTGTTAAAGGGACAGCCTGGTGATGCTTGGGACAGGAGACTGGGACAATGTGGCAGACAAATAACCCAGCCACAGTCCACAAGTGTCAAGATCTTGTGCAGCCACAGCCACTGTCTCTGGCAGACTTCTTGCTGTCTGTGAGTGCTCAGCACACTTTGGGTGCTCCTTGTGTGAAGGGAGGACACCATGGGGCCCAGCTGGTTGTTCCAGCTTTACTCACCTGCAGCCATTTCCCCCAGTTCACCCCTGCTCCTCTCTTCAGAGCCAGCAGCACAATATCCATTGGTACCATCCCAGGCTTCCCTTCTTCAGTAGGGATCTCAGGAAGAGATCTGCCAGGGACCGGACTTCCAGGTCAGGGTCCTTCCCCAGTCTCTGGAGGGCTGCAAGGGAAAAAAAAGAGGGAGCAGTGGTGAAACCCCTCTGTCTGCAAAGAGCCTCCTATGCCAGCCCCATCCCTCTTTGTCCCTGGCCGGGAGGAAGAGGTGGGATCATTCCTGCTGCTCAGGAACTCCCCAAGTGCCCCTGAGCAATCCTGACTATTTTGCATTAGCCAGAGCAAGCTAAGGGCCTTGAGGCCCAGCTGTGAGGTTACTGAAAGATCAACTATGTGCAAAAGATAAGGGAGTTGGCAGCAGAATAGAAGAATAACAGGCTGGGAAATCATCTCATAGACAACACATAAAGAGTTGTACTTAACCCGTTAGATAATGCACAGGCGGCATACGAAAGATGTGTTGTACCAATCGGCAAAATGTTTGTATTACTGTTATCTGCCTGCCTGTGTATAAAAGAGCTACTGCTGTTCCAATAAAAGGCAATACTTGGATTAGATTAATCCGTGTGTTGTCCACTGATTCTCCCGAAACACCGCTTCCATGCCTCCAACCTGGGGCACTGGGCCTTTCGGGCCACCAGTGACACACCAGTAACATCCCTGTTCTGATCCATACTGCTTTGGGCTGGAAGGTGTTAAAAACACTGACTCGATGTATCAACAATAAAACCTTTTATTGAGAGAGATATAAGTAAAGCAGCCATAAATAAAGCAGCCCCTGGGCGGCTGGGGAGTGGCAGCTTTACCCACGCAAGTTCAATAATGTAAAACCGGTTCTTTTATACTTTACGTAATCCCCTTCCCCTCAGTCTCTTTTCAGTTTATCATTGGTTTTCGTTTCACAGGCTCTCCCAGCATTGGTTCTTGTTTCACGGGCTTTTGTGTTCGGCCCCCTCTTCTTATTTTTCTGACTTTTCTTCCTTATAAGTACGCTTAAACATACACTTTAAAATTCCAGGATATAATATGCTATTTCAACAAACAGCCAAAGCAAACATTATTAAATTGAAAGATACACTCAACAAAACAATAAATTACAATTTTAAACCTTTATTTTTTACAGTTCCTCCCTTTCAATTGTTATTGTTTTGTTGCACTCTCAATGGTAGAATGTTGGAGGGCCATAATATAATGAGAGGACCTAACAGAGAGGATATTAGAGGACTGTTCACAGCCCCAATATGCACAGTAATAATGTCCAGGATAGTTGCAATAACGCCTACCCACATAAACATTATTAAATTGAAAGATACACTCAACACAACAATAAATTACAATTTTAAACCTCTATTTTTTATGGACACTAAGTAGGACCAGGGGTCACAACTCTCTGAAACACTTTTTTCCTAATGAGGCAACTCTGTCCCTGAAGAGTCCATCTCTTTCCACTGAACAAGAATTTCCAGGAGTTCCCAGCTGAGCTGTTGAAGGTGCTGTGAAGGGTCTGCTAGACAGAAAACTTACAAATAGTGTGCGCTTGGGAGAGAAAAGTAGGGCAAACTGAATTCCAGAGACGAGGTACCTGAGTCATCTAAGCCAAACGAGGAAGTGATGTAGCAGGGGAAGGAGGGGAAAGGGAGAGGGGTGATGATCATTTGCTGACCATCTTTTCCTCCTCCTGTTCAATTTCTGGGTGCGTTGGGGCTGCCTCCCTGCAGCAGCACAGCCCCTGCACCTCAGCATTGCCACCTGAGTTCTCAGGGCTCCCTGTTCAGGGTCACAATGGAGACAGAGGAATGTCCCGAGGGCGAGTGGGGGCCGAGGCAGAGCAGGACCAGCATCAAGCAGAGATTTCCAGGAAATGCCTGAGCCACTCCGGACTGCCTGCCCAACCCTCTTTTCATCTCCAAATACACCTTTTCCACCCTAAACCCCTTCGTTTTTATGTAAAAATGCCCATTTTTTAATCCCAAATCCTACATTTTCCACCCTAAATTGTTTTTTACCAAAAACCGCCCTTTTAGACCCCAAATCTCCCTTTTCCACCCCAAATCCCTTTATTTTTTACCCCAAATGCCCATTTTTCAACCCCTAAGCCCCCTTTTCAACTGCAAATCCTCAAATTTTTACCCCCAAATCCCCTTTTCTGTGTACCTTTGGTGGCTATTTGGTGCTTTTTGGCCATTCTGTCCTGGCTGGGCTCCAGTTTGGGGCATTTCAGGGCGATTTGGGAGGGATTTTGGGTCGTTTCTGCGGTGTTTCAGGTCGGGTCAGTCCTTGGGGGATTCCGGACTACATTTCCCATCAGCCTTCGCGCGCCACCACTCACCCTTCGCCCACAACTCCCATCGTACTTTGCGCCTCTCTCACCGCCCCTCCTCTGCGGCGCCGTCGCGCTTTCTATGACGTCACTGCAGCTGCTCTGAAAGCGGCATGGGAGGGAAGAGGTAAAAAGCCACCACCAAAACCTCCCGGAACCCCCCTGGACCCCAGATCCCCCCCAGCTCCCTCCCAGTGCTCCCGATCTCCTCGCAGTGCCCTCCCGTTGCCTTTCAGCTCCTCTCAATATCCTTCCAGTCCCTTCCCAGTTCCTCCCAGTCCCCTCCCATCACCCCCTCGGTCTCTCCCAGTTCCCTCTACCTTCTCCCAGTCCCCCCATATAACCTCCCAGTCCCTTCCTGTGCCCCCCTATCCCTTCCCAGTTCCTCCCATCCCCTCCCACTCCCTCCCAGTCTCCCCTGTTTCCCTCCCAGTCCCTCCCAATGTCCTCCCAGAGTATTAAGGAGGTTCAGACCAGTAACATTCCAGTCACACCGCTTCCGTGCCTCCAGCCTGGGGCACTGGGCCTTGCGGGCCACCAGTGACACACCAGTAACATCCCAGTTCTGATCCATACTGCTTTGGGCTGGAAGGGACCTTCAAAGGTCATCTCCTCCACCTTCCTGCTCTGCAGGGAGGGTGTTGGTGCTCCTGGTGTGGAACTCTGGGCTTGGCCAGGTCGGAGCAGCTGCCCTGGCCTGGAGCCCATGGTCCCTGTGGATCCCACAGAATTCCAGAGCTGGGGAGAACCCAACACAACACAACCCCGTGCACCCACAGAGTTGGAGTCTGCAGCCTCCCCAAGCTCCAGGTGCTCTGAACAGAAAACAATGATTTGAGAGTGAATTCTGGCCTAGGACCAGAAACAAACTGAGCCTGAAACTTCTCCCCGGGGTGAGGGCGTGGGGAATGGTGACCGCCACCCAATAGGGAGGATGGAGGAGCTGTGGTTGGGTCTCCCCCCACATCATCCAGGGAATCCCAACTCATCCTGGGGTGGGGGCTGTGATAGGGACCCCCAACTCATCCCCAGGGTTTGGGGGCTGCAAGTGGGGACCCTCAAATCACCCTGGAGCCAGGGGTAACCATGGCAACCCCAGAACCCTTCCAGGGGGCTTAATAACCTCAGGGCTCAGGAGCCACAGTCAGGGACCCAAAAACATCCGAGGGGACCCCAGCTCATCCCAGTGGATGACAGCTCATCCTGGATGTGGGTGTGATGGGGGAACCCCCAGTTCATGGTGGGGATTTGGTGCCACAATGGGGAACACAAAATCATACCAGAGATGTTTGGTGGCATGAAAGGACCCCTAAATCACCCCCAGGGTTGTTGACAGGAATAGGGGAGAAGTAAAAAATCTCATGGAGTGTAAGTGCAAAGGAGTGATCCCAAGTCAAGCCAGAACTGGCTCGCAACCCCAGTACCCTGGGTCACACCCAGTTCCCCTTTGAGTTTTGGGTGCCAGTGTAGCTCCTAAAGATGAAGTAAAGGATGATCACTGGGTGCCCAACTCTATGGGTAACCTCCTCATTCCACCTCACACTCCAGTTTCACCCACAGGAGGACTGATGTAGGTTTTGGCTGCCCACCCCTACTTTGTCACTGCACTATGGCTTCTTTCACAGGCACAGGGTGACTCCATCTGGGCAAAAACCTCTCTGGGTACCCCAAAGATCAGACAGCTTTTGGTCACAGTTTGACATTAATGAAAAATAATTGAATCCATCCAGGAGAAAAAATTGACATTGTCCAGGAACATGGGAAAAGGTTTAGGATCTGCTTTGCCCATCTCCACCATCAGAAAATCCATCGGGGTGAGAGACCCCAGAGATGTCCTGACTGCGGGAGACGGTTTAGCAACAGCTCGGATCTGGTCCAACAGTGACACCATCACACAGGCACCATGTCCTACCTGCCCTGACTGCGGGAAAGGTTTTAGCAGGAGATGGAGTGTTATCCAGCATCAATGGATCCATAGGGGTGAGAAACCTTTTAATTGTTCTGAGTGTGGGAAGGAGTTTTCCCGAAGTTCCAATTTCTCACAACATCAACGGATCCACAGGGGAGAGAAACCCTATAAGTGTCTGGAGTGTGGGAAGGGCTTTACCCAGATTTCCCATTTATCACACCATCACCGCATCCAAACAGGAGAGAAGTTGTATCCCTGCACTCACTGTGGGAAAGCTCTCAGCAGTAGCACCTCTTGGATTAATCACCAACATGTCCACACTGAGGAAAAACCCTACACATGTCCCCAGTGTGGGAAGGGCTTCACAGCCAGCTCGGGTCTCACCCAACACCTATAGATCCATACGGGTGAACATCCATATGAGTGTCCCAACTGTGGGAAGGGCTTCACAGAGAAATCAAACCTCACCAGACACCTACGGATCCATTCAGGTGAATGTTCCTACAAGTGTCCTGAGTATGGGAAGAGCTTCAGGCAGAGCTTCCACTTGCTGAGACATCAGCGACTCCATAGGAGTGAACGACCCTAAAGCTGCTCCCAGTGTGAGAAGAGTTTTTACCAGAGCTACGATCTCATCTCTCATCACCAGACCCACCTCAGCCATCACCAGAAATGAAGGGGCATGGTTAAGGTCACCACATTTTCCAAGCTTTAGCGTTTCCAAGATTCCACATCTTTAGATTTTTTTGAAAACAAATAAGGTAAAACAAGAAAGTGATTATCACAATGACATGCTCGTCAGGGGAGGTGTCTGAATGGGCCCAGGTCTATTTCTTTTTTTAGTTTGGGAACACCTGTATGCAGCATTTTAGTGTGACTTTGAAGCAGGACTTGAAAAGAAAATGGGAGTGAGAATTTGGAATTGTGTCATTTTGAGGTGAAATTACAGAGCCTTTGCCTCCCTGCAATCATGGCCTCCAGCGACCTTCTCAAAAAGTCTCTGCAGACGCTTTGTCAGTAATGGGACCCAATGGAGCCAATCAATACTGCAAGATAATTTTGGTTTTTGTTTTTGCTTTAACTTCTAATAACTTTTTTTTTTTTTTCAGTTTTCTGTCAGTCCCTGAGGATCACGGACTCAGTCCCTCTGGCACCATGGGGCCCATTACAGTACTGAGCAGCCATGAGTCACCCTGTGGTGTTTTTAGTGCTCAAGACTTGCACAGCAAATCAGAGAGGTTCCAGTGTGGTGGAAGATCACAAAGAGCATCAAAAAAAATTATTGTAAAGTTCTATTTTACTGGTTTTCAATTTAGAAATATATATTCAATTGGTATAGGTGCAGAGTGTCTCTGCAAGGGGCCTGGGCAGTGAGGAAAAGCCTTTGAGATCCAGCATTCCATGAAGAACATTGCTCCTCACCACCCCAAACACAACATTGCTCTCATTGGCTCTCTGGGAAGGGTCTTTGATTATTTGCCTCCACCACCTTGTCAATGCCACCACCTCTACCCTCCAGCTCACTCCTGTCCCCACGCTGCCACTTCATCCCCACTCACCCACCCCCCATGGCACCAGCATCATCGGGGTCTCTGCGGGGAGCCCCAAGCGCTGGCAGCGATTGTCCTTTCCCACAACGAGGGGATGGGGGCAGCGGCAGCGAGCCCGTTCCTGCCCTGCCTGCAGGACACCTTCCCTTAGGGGCAGGAGGAGCAATGCATGACAAGTGTCCCTTTCCAAAAGCCCGCAGCAGCCTCTCTTTCCTACGGCAGCTGCTTTCTGCACTGCCATCAAGAACGCCCTGCAGGCTGCACTTTGCATTTCCCCCTAAGAAAGGGAATGGTCGTTCTTGGCATCACCCAGCACGGACACAATGTCCTGGCTTCGGAAGAAAACTCAACACAAAAAGGGAGGACACCCACTCCCACTGCCTCACGGGTGCCAGCCGTGCCCTCCGTGCCTCCCACCAGCCCTGGACCCACCGTGATGGGTTTGCCCGGGGGCTCTGCAAGTGAAGAGGGAAAAGGGGGAGGTTGGGGCCAGGGAATCCAAATGAAAAGAGTCTCCAGAAAAGTCGCCAAGAAAAGGTCAGGCTGTCCCACCAGGCATTGCTCTGGGGGCATCACATGGAGGTGGGGGAGTGGCAGCATGGTGCCAGGTGAAGTTTCTTAAGGAGTGCCAGCTGCCAGCCAGAGGTGACAAGTGGTGGTGACAAGCTGGTGGTGGTGACAAGGTGGCAGTGGCAAGGTAGTGTTGGCAAATTGTCCCTGCCCCCCAAGAGATTTTTGTGTCTTTTCCTTCCCTCAGATTTCTCCCCTGCAGGCTGCAGCTGGACTTTACAGCTCCTTTGCACCAGCTCCCAACCCATCTGCCTTAAAGAACTGCTGCTTTCTTTGCAAGCAGAGAAAAGTAAAGCAGATAAAGTTTCCTACACTCTGCAGCCATCTGGTGGGTATAAGCTGCCTCTAATGAGGTTACATTTCTATAGGGGAAAGGGTTTTGGTAGCTACAAAAAGCTACAAAAAAATATGTTTGGTTTTTTTATTTTTTTTCTTGATGTTAGCATTAGGTTTAGTATTAGTAATAAGAATTAAGTCTATTTTTCTTCAGTCATTAAACTATTTGTATTTCATTGTATTATTTTATTTTTTCCTCTTTTTCTCTCCTCCACCTGAATTCTGTTGGAGAGGTGGGTTAGCTGCATGGTGCTCCGTGCCTGGCTGGTGTTCAACCACAACAGTCTTTATTTGGGCCCAACGTGGGGCACAAAGGGCCTTAGATTATGACAGATCTGATCAGAGTGTGTTAAAACAAATTAATTATAATTCTAAATTGTATGTGTTTAAGAGTTGATTGTCACAATATTTGTGGGTGGTTTTGTTTTGGTTTTTTGTTTTTTATCTCTCCTCCTCAGTAAACCAAGTTAGGGGAAGAGATGAACAAGTGAGTGGCTTTGTGGGGCTTAGGTGCTTACTGGGGTAAAACCACCAAGTTACTTTCTTGGTGCCCAATGTGGGCCAGGAAGAATTGAGATAGAGGTCTGATTGCAGTGTGTTAGCATATATTTGCTGTAACTATCCATTGTGTTTGTTTTGTAGTCATTGGTCACCATGTTGGTTGGTTTGGTCTCAGAGCTGTTCTTAGAGCTGTGAGATGTCACACCTTCCTCTCTCCTTGTTTTGTTGTCTTTCAGCTCTGGAGTCTGCTCAGGGGCATCATTGGGCTGTGCTGTGTGGCACTGATGGTGACACTGACCCAGGACCTGCAGCCAGCATGGCTGCCATCTCCCTACTTCAGGTGCCACCTCCTGCAGACTGTGAACAATTACAGTCTTTACTCGTAAGAGTCAACTGGTGCTGAAGTCATCACAATACCTCAGGTGCTCTCCCCTGGACCTGTTAGTAACTCCAGTTTTTACATGTGCTTATGGGGGAGCCCACTTATGGAGGAGATGTGGTTCTGCATCATCCCCCTTCTTTGCCAGGCTAATTAAAAAACCTTTAATGAATTTTGAATGTTTTACTATTAAAAAGGTACCGAAGACAGGTTGAAACCTGCCTGGTCCTGTTGCTGCGAACCAGCACATTCCTGAATGTGGTTAAGGTCTTGTTTAGGATTGCTTTTGACCCATGATTTTTCTGCTCTTACTCTTCCTTTCCTCTTCCACCATCCCACCTGGGGGAAGTGAGTAAACGGCTGTGTGATGCTGAGCTGCCTACCAGGGTAAACCCACAAAGCTTAGCATCTGTTTGCTTAGCATCTGTTTGCCTTTTCTGATGTCCCAGTAAGTCCCTCCTGGCCCTGTCTGCTTGTGTTTCTGTTGTTCCCTAGCAAGGAAAGCATCACACATTCAAGATCAAACATGCAAAAGGGGTTGAAGTGACAGATAGTTTTCTGATAGTCTCTGATAGTTTTCTGATCTTTTGTCTTTTTCATTTCCCCCCCTTTCGTTACAACTTAGGGGTTCTTTCGTCAAGTTCCAAGGGAAGGTTCTGATGCCTTTGAATCATTGCCCACATTACCCGGATCCTTTTGACTATATCATTCAGTTTGTAGTATAGCAACAAATTTAAGAAGGATAACACGAGTATTACCACTACTATGACTAACAGGGGGTATATCAGGTAATGGAGTACTTGCGTAGTCGCTGGGGAATATCCCGTAAAGATATCACACCCATGACGCATCCCTACTTGTTCTTAGCACCTGCTGTAAACCTTTTGAATCGTGTGTTACATAAAGCATGCGTTGTGTAGTTTTATTAACTTCACGAATTAATAGTTCTATATCAGGGTGTATAAGCATTGCCTTCAAAAGATTCATGCCTATTTCCATTACAGTACAGAGTATATTCAGCTTCAATCAATTGCATAGTGGTTATAGGAACACAATAATCAAAATCACAGCCTACGATTCTAGAAAAATTTTACGCACATAAATTTGTACCATTTCCTATCTCAGAAAAATAATCAATAAAAATGTTAAGGCATGATGGTCTAATAAATGCCTAGTAATTTCTTACATAAAATTGTGATCAGTTGTCATTGTGGGGAAACAAATCTTCATTTTCTATACTCACTGATCACTCCTGGAGTGATCAAGACTTGCCCAAACATTATGGCCTATGGGTTGAATCACAACATTCTGATGCACAGTTCGTAAGGTAGCGCATTAGCTATCAGTGCAACAACAGCTTGTCCTGATCCACTGTCCTCACAGGATTAATCCTGTCAGGATCTTTTCTCGTTTTCATAGGAAAAGGATGACTCATCTCCGGAATGTCTGTGTGTATCAGTGAAATGCAACAAAGAGACCTTTTTTTTTTTTTTTTTTTTTTTTTTTTCAAAAAAAAAAAAAAAAAAAAAAAAAACAAAAAAAAAAAACAAAAAAAAAAAAACAAAAACAAAAAACAAAACAAAACAAAAAAAAAACCCAGAAAGAAAGGAGAAGTGGCAGTTTTTCCTCTAGGCCCCTCTCCCTGCACTTCGGTTTCCAGATATGGCAAAGGTAAGGCAAACGGGCTTCCAATTGCCACCACAAATTCTCCTGGCCTCAGGTCAGCTGAGTGTCCCAGTAACAATACTGAAATTTTTTTCTCAGGGTGAACCTTTGGTGTTGCAATGTCAGATTTCTTGTCAATGTCTCTGATAGTTGCTTCATAGGTATCTCCATTCCGTAGCTGAACTTTCAATTGCTGTCTCCCAGATATAGCATTAGTGCTTGATACCAATAGACAGAAGGAGGCAGAAAGAGACAGTAGAAGAGGGAAAGACACAGGAACAAAGTGGACAGTAGAGAATTTGAGTTGGCCAACTCAGACAAAAGAGAGAGACAAATAGAATTTAATACAGACATACATAGCCAATCCAGTCAATACAAAGAGACAACATACAAAACCTACCTCCAGAAATAATGACACAGGACAGAGAAAGGCAAAACACAGCTTTACTCAAGTTTTATTGGTCCCTAACCAAGGAAAGCTGCCTGGCTTTCTATCTCAGTGTTGCCTTTCATTTCTCCAAGCTACCCCTCCGACACAACGCCTTTCCTGCAAAGATCCCAATTACATTTTACTATCATTGGTACCCACTTCTGCCATGAATCCACAATGCTCCCCAGGAGCTGTGCTCCTGGAGGCCTCCTAAATCATCCTGCCTGCCAAAACCCAGGTCCCAGGTCTTTCTGGATCCAAACATAGGCGATGAACATCGCCTCACAGACCGACCGGGACCCGGGAAAAAAAAACACCCAGCTGGGAGGGCGAAAAAAAAAGATCCCCCTGCCAGGGGTCGTTTTATTCTAAGAATTTTTTTTAAGTATCTGAAAAGGAAAGAGTTGTTACCGCAACATACAATGTACAAGCACTGGCTACACTTAAACCACTATGACACGAGCAAGCTAGCCCCCCCAAAAACAAACCATCTACCCTGCAAGAACCTGCAGCTAGAACTATAGCAAATGACTAAGAACTGTGTTAATAAAAATCAAAACATTACAAGGTAGTACACATTCAGGTAAAAGGCAATACAAGTACAGCAGTTCAAGGGAATACCCATTCAAGTATCAGACAATACATACATTTTAGTACAAGGGAATACAAGCCTTCTGTGACTGGTTTCTTCTTCCTGAAAGGCTGGTTCTTTGACATAATTCTGAGGTCATTATCTCCATCAGCTAGGGTAATGCTTTAAAAACTCTTCCATTTAAAAGACTCTTCATGTTCAGACATGCTTGGGCTTGCAGTTGCAGACAAACTGGGAGAATTGGTTTAGTCAATCACGTGTAATTACAAATTGTATAAGTAAACATTATTTTGCTCAATGTTCATCAGCAGCAACCAAAAACCCTGTGTATACATAGCAGATGACTTCAAAAATATTCATCAAATCCAGCAGTACTGAATAAGGGAGCAGCTGTTAGAGCAAGGTTTATAACAGCAAAAAAGAGTGTAGAGAACATGTTAAGGATTCTGGGATTTGTTGTCACAAGAGACTTTTCTGGGTAGGGTCAGGAGATCTGAAAAGATAAAAGACATTCACGGACATGGTCATTAACACCTGCAGATGGAATAGACAGGAATAACTCTTTAGCATCCTGACCTCAGTGGTTGTGGCTGTTGGATAAGTAAAAGGAAGATGGGGCTCAAAGTGAGCATATTTACATGTTCTTCCTAAAATTTGCAGCTCCTATTGGAGATTTAAATACTGGGCCAACTGAAATGGATCAAGTGTAGGACTCTAGTTTTGTCCCAGCTATCTCAAATTAATTTTCCATCTTCTCTTACAACAAATTAATATGAGTTTATTTTGAGCTCTGCATCCTACTGCAGTTTTGTCCAGATGATGAAACAGACTCTTAAAAGAAGACGTACTCATTCCTTTACGTCTCTCACTGTGCGTATTCACTTCATCTGGCTTGTCTGGTAACCTTTTGGTGGTGGTTCCGAATCCGGTCTATTTTGGGAACTTTGAGGTGTAATTTGACTGTGGAGAACTATGCATCATAGTAGAGATGGAGCTTTTTCCAATCCAAGACACACTTTTTGATTTGAGGATATTTTTGGAGCATCCTTAGACATTTCTAGAAAACCAAGCTAGAAGAAAAAGTTGATAGGTTGAATAGTTCTAAGCCCGTGTATAATAAGCATGTAAACTTGAGAGGTGTTGTAGGTGTTCTTCCCAAGTGTTAGAGGAATACCAAGCACATATCTGAGGGGAAAAATGGAATGGAATCCCTAAACCCTGCATTTTTTTATCGCAAATTGAGCAGTGCCTTTTAGCTGTGGAAACTGTAAAGCAAGCCCTCCTATCCTCTACTCTTCTCCTTTTAAAACTGTATTGTGTTATTCAGCAAGTTGACTGTTGGCAAAAAAGAAGCCCTATCTGCTCGGTGACACTGATTTAAAGGCTGTATTTATAGATCATGAGAGCAACAAGGACCTTGACAGTTTCCTAGAAGGAAATATGACTGCTGATATTTGTTGCTAGTAAAAATGCTTATGTTAGAAGTGAGTGTGAGAAAATAGCAGTTTCCTGCTTAATTTTTTTTCTTGCAAAGTTGCCGATTGGAATACTTTACAGTATACACCATTATACGCCATTAGATGACCATACCTAATTTTGCTTACTTGTCTTCGCTGTTCAGTGACTTGTATTTGTTTACAGAAGAGACGCACAGATTGTAAGGCATTGCTGCCTTATTATTGTAGTTTGGTAAAGGTCAGCTGTACGTCTCAAAATCTCAAACTTTACCTTGTGTTTGTGGGGAGAAAAAAACAGGCTTGCCACAAAATAAATATTTGCTTTTCCCACCAGAGGGCAGCAAAGCTTGCAGATTTTGGGCTTGCACAGCTGTACAGCTCAGAAGAAAGGTAAGATAACTATACTGTGAAAAAGGACACAGAAATCTAATCTTTTTGCATAAGTATTATAAGGGCCAGAAGGCTGTTTTGTTTAAGAGCAGTTGGTGTACTGTAGTACCAGTTTTGCCTTAGGAAAAAGACAACATGAAATTGTCTTAAACTGCATATAACTGCAAAATTGGCTTTGTGAAAGTGTATTGCTTTTCCATGTGTTCTTGACAAATGACTGTAGAGAGTGACCACATATAGATTGGAAATGAAGAGTTGCAGATCAGAAGTAGGTTGCATCAAAATGCAAGTGGTATACCATTAATTTCCTGTCCTCTAATTACAAAGTATATATTTCCTGTTGGTATACAATGCAAAAGCTTATTTAAAGGAAGTGAAATTTTTTTGCTGACACAATTTAGTATACAGTTTCTTTTTTTTAAAAAAAACATTATCTTTGTGTAAGATTTAACCTTACATTTGAAGGGGTTCATTGTATTGACTTGACACGAAGTCATAACTGAAGTAAAAAACATAAAGGTTTTCTAGTGGTTGGATCTTGCTTTTCCCCTTAGGCTTTACTGAGAATTTCTTTCCCCACTTCTCTTCAGTGTCAACTAAATTCCCAGTCAAAAGGGCTGTCTCAGCCATTTGGTGTATCTTCCTTAACTGGCATTGTGAGCTAGTGACTTAAAAATTAATTAACTCTCTAAACCTGGGCTATCCAGTTTTCCATCACCAGTACCTGGAGTAGAATTCAGACATTGTTGGTTACATTTTTCAAAAGATTTATGTGAATGGTGCCTGGGTGGGGTGAAGCAGAAACAGTGGACTTCTTCAAATAAGGTCAGTATGTGCAGGGTGATTACCTTACACAGGCAAGTCAAATTATTTGACTTGACAAACTGACTGATGCGGTCTGAAGGAAGAGCAAAAGAAATTCCAGCTGTGACCTGCAAGGCGTTAATCCCAATAACTTTACCATCCAGGTTGACTAGAGGTCCTCCAGAGTTGCCATAATTGATAGCATTTGTCTGAATGTAATCCAAATCTGAGTCCCTCAGGCCCAGTTCTTTGCCATCTCGCTGAGCAGTGCTGACAATACCTGTTGTCACAGTATTCTTTAAGGCAAATGGACTTCCAAGTGCCACCACAAATTCTCCTGGCCTCAGATCAGCTGAGTGTCCCAGTAACAATACTGGCAGTTTTTTCTTAGGGTGAACCTTTGGTGTTGCAATGTCAGACTTCTTGTCAATGTCTCTGATAGTTGCTTCATAGGTATCTCCATTCCGTAGCTGAACTTTCAATTGCTGTCTCCCAGATATAGCATTAGTGCTTGATACCACGGTGGCATCGGTCACAATTAGAATCAGACATAATAAACTCAGATACACTGGAAAGTGGAACGTTTCGACCGAAGAGAGGATGCCTGAGGAAAAGTTCAATGTGCACAACTGCAGGTGCAAGCTTTTTCACCACGTCTGCTATGAAGTTGAATTTGCATCTTGTGCTGCTGGACTGTAGGTAACCCGATTCGCAGGCTCCCTTCTGGACCTGGGCGATACCGGGCAAGCCGTGCTGCAGCACCGTGCGGTTCATCGCCTTCAGCTGGCAGACGTTATCGTAGGTTCGTCCGTCGCTGCCGCATACCTGGGCGCTGAGCTTGTAGTGACAGACCCACCCTTGGCGAAGCGCTTGTCCATGGGGTAGCGGCAGTCGAGGCTGTCCCGGCAGGGTGGCTCTTCCTTGCGGCCGCAGGAGTCCCCCTCACCCGCGGAGCAGATGAGGCAGCAGTTGGAGCGATCGGGACGCATCCGCTGGGGCTGGGGCACTTGGAGACATCGCAGCGGGTAGGGCGCTCGGCTCGGGAGGCCAAGAGCTCGGCGGCCCATGAGCTGCTGCCGAGGGAGAGAAGAAGCAACGGGCTCAGCAGCGACAGCCGCATCCTCGGCGGGATGCTGGCAGGGATGGCGGCGGAGAAGGGCTGCCGGTCCGCCCTGCGCCAGAGAAGGAGGTGAGGAAGGTGCGGTTGCGGGGAAGAGAGGGGAGGGAAAGTCGTCAGGCTTTATGCACACACGGTCGGGAAAGTGTCGTCTATCCCCAATCAGAGGTTATTCAGGCAGAGAGGGGAAGAGCAGCGGCTGGAAGGAAGGCGGCTGGAGGATAAAGCCGCGGACTGAAAGCCAGCTCAGTCTGTCCGAGGCGCGGCTGGCGGGGCTGAGGCGCCGAGCCATGGCCACGCTGCCGCCAAAGGTGAGCGCCGTCCCCCGTCGGCCACGAAAAGCTGAGAGTCTTAGGCACTACATGGAAGGGCTTTTTTAAACTAAAAAAACTGAACATTAAAATTATTTTTGTATTCACTGTACGTGCGATAATAAAAAAGACTACTCTGGTCACTTTGGATCTCATACCATGTTTTTTCCTCCTTTTTGATCCAGTCGAATCTGTGGGAGTCATTGTTATAAATGTCCCGATGTTACAAAATTAGCTTATTTCAACACAATGAAACAAAAAAAGCATTATTGTAGAAAACTGAGAGGAGTTTGCTTTGTAAGGATGAAGAATTTGTTTAGTCAACTGTGTAACAGCATTAAATTTTCCTGAAGCCTTTGAATGTCACTATCTTCTGCCGAATGAACATAGATTAAATATAAAGAAAAGTGTCTTTAGACACATATATAGAGAAGCCTTGTTTACACCATCATATCATGCAGGTGGCTTTGTATTCCAATTACACATTCCATTCTCACGGAACCACTCTTCTCACATAATTATTTTCCTCTTCTGTTGCCAATTAAATTATCTCTTTCCCATTAGCTCATTTTTAGAAAACCTCTAAGTAGGCCTCAATAACCATTAATCCAAGGTAGCCTAAGTCAGGATTGCTCACAATCTGTATATTTCTGAACTGTTTCCCCAACACCTCCCCACCTTTTCTTCCTCCCCCGCCACTTCCCGCAATCACGCTGCAGCTCCCGGGAGGTTTTGCTCCGCTGCCCCGGGGCTGCACCCACACCCCCCACTCTACAGCCGGGCCCCCCCAACTGTTGATCGCCAGAGCATCGTCCCCCCTCCCCACCGGCCTGGACTGTGCCCCCCCTGCTGGTACCGGGAGGTGATGGGAGGGGGGTGATTATCCCAGTACTGCCCAAACTGGGGGTGAGCAGCACAAGTAGGGGAGGGGGGGGAGTGTGGGAGAGAGAGGAACTAAATTTATCCTGGCAGTGAGGGTGGTGGGATTGGTGACCCTCCAACTCGTCTGGAGGGTGGAGGTGCTGGGATTTTATCTCCCTCCAAGGAATTCAGGGGTAGCCCAATACATTCTGTCGGGCAGGGTTGTGATAGGGGACCCCAAAAGTCATCCCAAGTGTTTGGGGGCTGCAGTTGGGGACCCTCAAATCACCCTAGATCCAGGGGTAAGGATGGCAAGTCTGGAATACTTCCAGGGGACTTGATAACCCCAGGGCTTAGGAACCACAATCAGGGACTCTCAAAACATCTCAAGAGACCCCAACTCATCCCAGTGGATGACAGCTCATCCAGGATGTGGGTGTGATGGAGGAACCCCCAGGTCATTGGCAACATTTGGTACCATAATGAGGGACCCAAACTCCTAGTCTAGTGGTTGGGTGGAATGCAGTGACCCCTTAATCATGCCAGGGATTGTTGATGGAAATAGGAGAGCCCTAAATCAACTCTTGGAGTGTAAGTGCAATGGGATGATCCCAACTCAAGCAGGGGGTGGCTCAGAACCCCAGCACCCACCCAATGCCCCCTTGGGGTTTTAGGTTCCAGTGTAGCTCCTAAAGATATAGTAAAGCATGATCAGTGGATGTGCAACTCTATGGGCAACCTACTTGTTCCACCTCACACTCCATTTTCATCCAGAGTAGATTTGATGTAGTTTTTGTCTGCCATCACCACAGAAAAAGCCCACCCCTACTTTGTCACTGCACTATGGCTTCTTTCACAGACACAGGGTGACTCCATCTGGGCAAAAACCTCCCTGAGTGTGCCAAGGACAGGAAAGCTTTTGGTCGAAGTGTGACATTGGTGAAACATCACTGAATCCATCCAGATATACTTGATATTGGCAAGGAACGTGTGAAAATGTTTAGGCCTATCTCCACCATCAGAAAATCCATTGAGGTGAGAGACCCCAGAGATGTCCTGACTGTGGGAGACGGTTTAGCGGCAGCTCGGATCTGGTCCAACAGTGACACCATCACACAGGCACCTGCCCTGACTGCGGGAAAGGTTTTCGATGGAGATCAGATTTTATCCAGCATCAACGTATCCATACGGGTGAGAAACCCTTTATATGTTCTGAGTGTGGGAGGGAGTTTTCCCAGAGTTCCAGTTTATCACAGCATCAGCACATCCACAAGGGACAGAGACCCTATAAGTGTCTGGAGTGTGGGAAGGACTTCACCCAGAGCTCCAATTTATCAAAACATCGCCACATCCACATGGGAGAGAAGTTGTATCCCTGCACTCACTGTGGGAAAGCCTTCAACAGTAGCACCTCTTGGACAGATCACCAACATGTCCACACTGAGGAAAAACCCTACATGTGTACCCAGTGTGGGAAGGGCTTCCCAGCCAGCTGGGGTCTCACCCAACACCTACGGATCCATTCGGGTGAACGTCCCTACAAGTGTCCTGACTGTGAGAAGAGCTTTTCCAGGAGCTCTGATCTCATCAGGCATCGTCTCATCCACACAGGGGAGAAACCCTACTCGTGTCCCCACTGCTCCAAGAGCTTCAGGCAAAGCTTCCACTTGCTGAGACATCAGCAACTCCATAGGGGTGAATGACCCTAAAGCTGCTCCCAGTGTGAGAAGAGTTTTTACCAAAGCTACGATCTCATCTCTCATCACCAGACCTACCTCAGCCATCACCAGAAATGAAGGGGCATGATTAAGGCCACCACATTTTCCAAGCTTTAGAGTTGCAATGCTATGACATCTTTAAGATGGTATGTTGGGAAACTGTCTGGAAGAAAACAGATGTGAGCAATCCTGACTATTTAGCTTTAGCTAGAGTAAGCTAAGGGCCTTGAGGCCTAGTTGCAAGGTTACTGAAAGATGAGCTATGGGAAAAAGATAAGGGAGCTGGCAGTAGAAAAGAAGAATAGCAGAGTAATGATGTAGCCAGAAGTTCTGTGAGAACAGGATTTGTGGCCAAGATATAGCCACCTGCAAGGTATCATTATATAAACAAGGGCTCTAGATAAAGCGAGAGTGAATTGTTAATAGACGACTTCACTTTAACCATACTGGTGACTACGTGTTGTCCTTAAGCCTCTGTGGATTTTCCACATTTGGCACCCGCACAGGGACCCTCTCGCTGTTCATCGCAGGAGCGATGAAGACAGCTGGGATGAGAGGGCAGCGAGAAAGCCGACCGAAGGAACGGTGTGGCAGGAGCAGAGAAGCCAGTCGAAAGGAGACTGCTGCCCTGGAAGTCTATGTAGCTGGTGCCCAGCTACGGAATGAAAGAGGTACCTCGGAATTGAAGAATCTTGCCAGGAAAAAGGTGAGCGGCTGGGGAGGAGATGGGGTCTACACTCTCTAAAGAAGAAGAGTCAGTAGTTAAGCTGCTCCATTGTATTCTCTCTAATAGAGGTTTATCACATGAAGGCAGGACCTTACGTGAGTTACTGAAATGGGCACGGGATAGAGACTTGATCCCCTCGATGGGTGCCATTTTTTACTTACCTACTTGGGAAGCCATAGGTATTGCCCTATGGGATAAAATTAGCGATGGAGATAAGGAGCCACGATGCTTAGCGACACTCTCAAAATTGATTAGAGAAACCTTAAAAGAGGTGGAAAGTGAAAGAGCAGCAGCCTCAGCGTTTGCTGCCTTAGCGCCTGATCTACCAGTACCAATGAATGCTCAAAATATGGACTTGACCTCTAAACAGTTGAGACACCTGAAGAACCCCCACCAGAACCTGCCGGGACTGTACTGATTCAAGCTCAGTCAGCTGTGCCATTTGACCCTGGGGTTTGGATGAAAAGTAAAAATGGGACCGAGAAGCAAAACCAAAAGCAACCGAAAAGACCACCAGAATCATCAGAGGACCCAGAGGGAGAGAAGCCGGAGAACACAGGTGAGGAATCTTGGAATGCAGACCCCCCTCCCTCTCACCTGCCTGCCACAGCTCCAGGCTGCTTTGCCACCGCTGCCTTCCTCTCCACCTCCGACACCTGATTTATCTTCTTGACCATCGATGCCATCAGTTAATCCTCTGCTTCACCTGTCAACACCATCAGTGCCCGCTATAGAGCAACAACCAAGGAAAGAACTGGAACTCAGAGACAAGCAACTAAGGGAACTGCTGAAGAAACTGAAAGAACTGGATACCAAGGATGAGTATACCCCTGAAAAAAAAACCTAGTTTTTGCTCTGGGAAACATTGTGAACAACCCAGGGGCACTAATCCATTTTTACCCCCTGATCCGTATCCTATTCCTGCTCCTACTTCCCTTAACCCTTTAACATCCACTGCTCCACCTCTTACAGATCCAACATGGAGAGGGGATGGTGGTGGTGGGGATAGTGGGGGGTGGGAGTATGGATCCGGTAACTAGATAGAAGGGAATCAATCAAAATGCTATAGTTGAAGGAGAAATGGTTCCCAATATGGGTCTGATGGCTTTTCCAGTGATTGTGGGACCAAGAGGAGGAGGTCAATTGTTGGGGAAACAGTTCAGAAATATACAGATTGTGAGCAATCCTGACTTAGGCTACATTGGGTTAATGCACAAGCAATCCCTTTTCTTTACAAATATTAAACAGAGGGAGCAGAGCCATATTCAAAATTTGTGGATCACTTATATTCAGTGGTAATATCACATCTGGATTTGTCAGAAGAGATGAAAAAAAAAAAAAAGAAAAAAAAAAAGAAAAAAGAAAAAATTACAATGCTAATGAAAAAACTAAACATGCATTAGGACTACTCCCAAAGAGGTGCTACAGCAGCCCAATTGTTAGAAGCTGCTTAAGATAAAGATGCTTAAGATAAAGCTGCTGAAGGATCATCATTGCAATACAGTTCTCAATACTGATGCATATTGTGGTGCATGGTACACTGGTGTTTCATACAGAGATAAAAAGCTTGGTTGGTAATTACACTTGCAGTTTTGGTTTGGGAAATTGAACCACTTCATTTTGTTTCAGGGTGACTTTACCAGATTTTAGTAGCAATATCATTTCATTTTTGAATCTTCTAGTGGTTGTTGTTAGTTTGTCTTGTATATTGGTGAGTGTGAAAAATAAGGGTTTAAAATTGTAGGTTATTGTTTTGTTGAGTGTATCTTTCAGTTTGGTAGTGTTTGTTTGGTCAGTTTGTTGAGACAGTTTGTTGTGTCCTGTTGTTTTGGGGTGTATTTGTAAGTGTATGTTTAAGGAACAAAAGCCAGACAAACAGGAGGAGTGGCCGACTGCAGGGGCCCGCGAAACGGACGTAACATGAAACCATTCCCCTCAGCAGCAGAGCGAAGCCCGCGAAAACGTGAAACCGTTCCCATCGACAACAGAGAGAAGCCCGCGAAGCACGAACCAGTGCTGGGAGAGCCCGCGGTTTGGGAACCAATGATGAACTGATGGGAGACTGAGGGGAAGGGCTTTGTGAAAAGTATAAAGGGCCGGCTTCACCTTATTGAAGGTGCGAGCCGGTGGTGGGGCTGCGGCACGCTGCTTTACTTACATCTCTCTCAATAAAAAGTTTTTGAATCATGTCAGCGTTTTTGACAAATTGGTGCCGTGACTTGGATCCTGAGACTCTGTGCTGCGGAGCTTTACTCCCGGGTGTTACATCCGTTTCGCGGGCCCCTGCAGTCGGCCACTCCTCCTGTTTGTCTGGCTTTTGTTCCTTAAACATACACTTAAAAATACACCCCAAAACAACAGGACACAACAAACCGCCTTAACAAACTGACCTAACAAACACTACCAAACTGAAAGATACACTCAACAAAACAATAACCTACAATTTTAAACCCTTATTTTTCACAATCCCCCCTTTCAATTTTTATTGTTTTGTTGCAAGAATGTCAGGACAACCCCAATATGCACAGTAATAATGTCCAGGATAGTTGCAATAAGGCCTACCGCATACGCAACAGGGCACCAATAGGATTCTACCTGTATTACAACCTCCATCCTGTGATTCCCCACCACATGTACTGTTCTGCCTCTCCGTCGGCCGTTCTTTGGCAAGGAACGCCGGGGAATGCCATCTTCTCGGCAGCAAGCAGCACTCTTCAAGGGACACAGGACAATTTACCCGGCTCCTGGGGTGAGCTTAATTTGCGTCTTATCCTGGACACGATTAGGTGCAATCCACACAACAATTTAACAGAGTAATCACAAAATAAAGATCCACAATCAGAACCAAGGGATTTACAAAGTTCTATAACAGATTGCTTATAATATCGGAGGCGATTCTTAAAAACAGAAAAAGCAAACTCTTAACAGATCTACAACCAAAAATTTTAGGAAGGCTTAAGAAATTAAGGCAGATTTCTTGTGTTCCGGGGAGATATACAGGGCTCCGACAACCCTTAAATTAACAGCCTCCAATCCTCCCTTCCCGTGAAAGGGGGGCACCGTTTAACCCGCCCTTTCAGTCGACAATCAAGGAAACGCGCATAACAAAACCTCAAAGTTACAGTTTGGTTTTTTTATTTGTTTGTTGTTTTTCTCTGCTGCGACCAAGAGCTGTGTCTGCAATCTTTCTAGTCATTCGGCAGGGTTTTTTTTTTTTTTCCTTTGGCCCTCGTTTAGGCACCGGCCGAGGCAGGACGCCGGCCCGGGGCAGTCCCCAGGACCACTCCTCGGCGGAACCGCGTGCCAACCCCAGCGACGGGCGCGCCGGCACCGCTGCTGCTGCACTCGTTTAGGCACCGGCCGAGCCCGGGCGCAGGCCCTGGAACAATCCCCAGGGCCACTCCTCGGCGGTACCGCGTGCCGACCCCGGCAACAGCCGCGCCGCTGCCGCTGCACTCATTTAAGCGCCGGCCGAGGCGGGGCGCCGGCCCGTGGCAATCCCCAGGGCCAGTTCTCGGCGGAACCGTGTGGCGACCCCGGCGACAGCCGAGCCGCCACCGCTGCCGCCTTTTGTTCCTGGGGGAAATCCCCCAGCACCCCAACACGAGCCCCAATGGGCCATCAGGGGAAACATCCCAAACATGGGCCCACTCTCCTCTTGACCCATCCTCCAAGGTACCTTCTTTCATACAATTCAAACGCTTCCCTCCGTTCGTGGCTCAGTCCCTCGCGGGCTCTGAGAACCGCACTACAAGGAGGTCCGCACTCGCTTCGCCCTTCAGGACGTCTCATTCACTCAAATCTCAATCAGGCGCACCTTGGGAACCGGTCCCCCCCCAACTGGAGGAGCCAAACCCTCCCCGGCTGGAGAAAAATAAACCTTCCAAGCCGAGGGAAAACCGTCCCCGGCTGGAAGAGCCGAAGGAATCCGTCCCTGGCTGGAAGAATATATTTCTCCCAGACCAAGGAAATACTGTCCCTGGCCGGAGAAGCCGGAGGCATCCGTCCCCGGCCTGAGGAGCCCCAGACCGAGGGAAAACCATCCCTGGCCGGACACTGCCCGGAGGCATCCCCAGCCAGACACCGGCCGGAGGAAACCGTCCCCGGCCGAGCACCAGCTGGAGGAAACCGACGCCGGCCTGAGGAACCCCAGACCGAGGGAAAACCATCCCCGGCCGGACACCGGCCGGAGGCATCCCCAGCCAGACACTGGCCGGAGGAAACCATCCCCGGCCGACCACCAGCCAGAGGAAACCATCCCCGGCCGACCACCGGCCGGAGGAAACCATCTCCAGCCTGAGCACCGGCCGGAGGCATCCCCAGCCAGAGAAACCATCCCCGGCCGGAGGAAACCGTCCCCAGCCTGAGGAACCCCAGACCGAGGGAAAACCATCCCCGGCCAGACACCGGCCGGAGGCATCCCCGGCCGACCACCGGCCGGAGGAAACCATCCCCGGCCGAGCACCGGCCGGAGGCATCCCCGGCTGGACACCGGCCGGAGGAAACCATCCCCGGCCTGAGCACCGGCCGGAGGCATCCCCGGCCGACCACCGGCCGGAGGAAACCATCCCCGGCCGAGCACCGGCCGGAGGCATCCCCGGCTGGACACCGGCCGGAGGAAACCATCCCCAGCCGAGCACCGGCCGGAGGAAACCGTCATCCCCGGCCGGACACCGGCCGGAGGAAACCGTCCCCGGCCGAGCACAGGCCGGAGGAAACCATCCCCGTCCGGACAGCGGACGGAGGAAACCGTCCCCGGCCGGAGGAAAATAATCCTCCCCAGCCGGGGGAAACCCTCCCCAACCGGACAGAACACCCTAATACTCACTCGTCTCCTGCGAGTCTTTGCCCGGGGTCTTCGTGCACGTGAATTACGGGGGGATCCTACAAAAATTTCTTTACTTACATCTCTCTCGATTCTCGGTATGATCTCTGAGATCTATGGCACTGAGCTGAACCCCAGGTCCACTCGCAAAAATGCGAATGGGGCGCCCACCCGGGAGTAAAGCTCCGCAGCACAGAGTCTCAGGATCCAAGTCACGGCACCAATTTGTCAAAAACGCTGACATGATTCAAAAACTTTTTATTGAGAGAGATGTAAGTAAAGCAGCGTGCTGCAGCACGCTGGGCGGCCGGGGGGGCCGCAGCCCCACCACCGGCTCGCACCTTCAATAAGGTGAAGCCGGCCCTTTATACTTTTCACAAAGCCCTTCCCCTCAGTCTCCCATCAGTTCATCATTGGTTCCCAAACCGCGGGCTCTCCCAGCACTGGTTCTCGCTTCGCGGGCTTCTCTCTGTTGTCGATGGGAACGGTTTCACGTTTTCGCGGGCTTCGCTCTGCTGCTGAGGGGAATGGTTTCATGTTACGTCCGTTTCGCGGGCCCCTGCAGTCGGCCACTCCTCCTGTTTGTCTGGCTTTTGTTCCTTAAACATACACTTAAAAATACACCCCAAAACAACAGGACACAACAAACTGTCTCAACAAACTGACCAAACAAACACTACCAAACTGAAAGATACACTCAACAAAACAATAACCTACCATTTTAAACCCTTATTTTTCACACTAAACAATTTTATTAGGCCTTTTTGGGCCTCAATTTGGGGACCATGGAAGAAACCAGGACTCCACCGTGCCGTGACCTGGGAGGGGTCTGGGGACGCTTTTGGGGCCCCCCAACGAATTTTTGTCGGATAAGCCTCCTCTACCCCCTTGGCTCTATGCATCAGTGGACACCTGACCTTCCTCATACTAAAAAGGTATTTAAGTCCTTCCACTGCAGTGTGAAAT